>NW_016158582.1:0-23199 GCF_001687245.7 Rhagoletis zephyria | reverse complement strand
CAACCTAGTTTTTAGTTTTCTTGTTTTGCCTATAAGTAATGCAGAAGTAGAGCGAATATTTAGTTCAATGAATATAATAAAAACTAAGCAAAGAAATCCAATGTGCGTTAAAACGTTAAACGCTATTTTATATATAAGATACGGTTTAAAACGTGAAGAAAAATGCTGCCATAATTTTACTGTAGATGACGATCTCTTAAGATTAATGAATTCAGGTGATATATACAATAGTGATACATTTGATGATGAGGAATATACACTCGATAAAAATTAATGGTGTTAACTAGTCTTTCGTTTCTCGCGATTTATTTAAATAAAGCATGTGAATTTTCACTAAAACATTTTAGCCGTTTTTAGCCGCTTTTTTTGCCAATCTAGCCGGTCGGCCCAAAAAGTTCTGGCAACACTGATCACCATGTATGTAGGTACAAATTCGCTTTGGTTACAACTCAGAATTTTGAGACTTTTCTGAACCCGAAATGAGTGCGAATGTTTAGGTACTGGGTATTCATATACGAGTCATACGAGTTTATGTAAATACTAAATTGATGCAACATCATCACCGCCGGGCTTTTGCGTATATATGTATGTGTGTATGTATGTATATATGTACTTCATACAATTTCTGTGGGTGGAAAGCAGGAGGTTAGGTCATAGTGACAAGTATTCACATGTGGATACGTTTTTGCATTGAGTCTACATTAGGCCCAGCCGATTTTCAGTACATATATGCTTTATGAGTAGGTGCTGTCGTTCAACTAGTGTGAATCACCAATAATTATTCTTATCAGGTACTCACATAATATTTACGCATGAATACATATGTATGTATATTAGTTATTATTATTTATATACTTATTTAGTTCAACTTACCGTGATGACTACATCTTTAATTGCATTCCGATTACGTATCACTATGCCTCCTAGGGGTTTTTTGATATAAATTTTCGGCATTTTGTTGCTTGTCCTAAAGACTTCCCAATGCTCGAAAAAGAAAACAATTTACTGAGTACTTTCTGTTCTTTTGCAGTGCACTACGGAGCAAGCAAACATACAGGTGTTTTTGTTTAAAATATATTTTCCTTTTGTGTTATGGAAAAGACAGCAAGCAGGCAGCTGCTGCGCCAAGGTTGGCGCTTTCCGCCGTTTTTGTTTGTGATGCGCTTTTGATAGCGCTTATGTGTATTTATGTAGCAGCAGATCTATTGTTTTAGTTCGAGCACTATCATACTTTTTGCATAAATTACACTTTAACGCAAATTGTTTTCACACTGGTCACGGCGAGCGACAAATCCACATTCCGAGAAGCGAAAGCAAGAACTCAAAATGAAAATATAGGCAATTATTTCGCTATCAGCGGTCCCAATAATTCAGAAATCAAGTTAATTGCCAGCCGACCGAAAACGCGACACAATTCCTTTCCGAACGCAATATAAAACACATCGTCGTGTTTTTAGAGCTAGAACATTGGTTGATTTTTTTCAGCAACCCAATAGCGATGAAATCACAGTTGATATACTAAATTTCCTGCACTCTCAAAAGCACTATACACAAAATCCTATTGCTTTTTAGCGATATTAACAATTTAAAAGCACTATATTTAGTTTTACTTCCTTGTATATTTATTTAAAAGCAAATTGTCGAGACGTACTAAAAGAAAAACACACTCAGAACATAGAACGTGCTGCCATATCTTACAACCCAATTTGACATTTGCCTGGAATGCACTACCGGAAGTACAGGGTGATGAGTGATAAACAGGGTGATGGCCGTATATTTTAGTTTTCTTTACATTCGCAGGGTGCTTTTAAAGACTATTTGGTCCGTCATCCCAAAAATTTTTTTTCTCATTTTCGGTCGTTTTTTTTTTGTAGTTATTCGAAAAATTTGTTTGATAATGCATTTCCTAACGTTAAAAAATACGAAATGTAACCAAGCATTACTTCCACCCAAAATTAAAGAATTCGTTTCGAATAGAAGAAAAATTTTTGGTGGTCTTCACAACGAAATTGGTATAAAATAATAAACCGAGTCAAAAGTGAAAACCCCTTTGAATTGATAAAAAAAAGTTCTAAATTTTCGGGCATATATCGACTGTTGAGTGGAAGATCGACCTATCTCGGCAGCCAGTTCGAAAACGCCCTATCTCAAAAAAAATTTTCAAGGACGCCCTATTTCAGAATTCGTTTCAAAAACGCCCTATCTCAGCTGCCGATTCAAAAACGCCCTAATATCAGCACATTTTCAATACATTTTGTAGTAAGATAGGGTGTTTTTGAACCGAGTTCTGGGATAGGGTGTTTTTCAATAAAATTCTGAAATAGGGCGTTCTTGAAAAGTTTTTTTGTGATAGGGCGTTTTCGAACTGGCTGCCGAGATAGGCCGATCTTCCACTCAGCAGTCGATATTCTACCACCATCCCGAATACTGATAAATCCGGCGACTCGGTTGATCCCACCGCTCGATAAAGCTTTCAAAATTTTCTTTTCACAAATGCATCTCTTTTACTTGAAAACTATAATTGCGCAAACGTTGATGCGCGTATTAGGCATTTCCAGCAATTATATTTTAGAATTACGAGACTGATGCTTTAGCTTGAGCAATTTCTGAACAGGGAGATATCTAAATACTTGCATAATACTTGTTTCATTATTAGCATTTATGAACTTTCATATAAATTTAAAAACTACTTAAGTTATCAGATTTAAAAGTACTGCCGCTGCTACTCATCATCCCCATCATCACTATCATCGCCATTATCGCTTGGATTTTCTTCATCATCGTCATCATCGTCTCCACCTTCTCCCGCTGATTCCTCATCATCATCATCATCTTCACCTTCCTCATCATCGTCATCATCATCATCATCATCGCTATCATCCTCTTCTCCACTATTATCTTCTTGAGCATCGTCATCTCCACTCTCTTGCTCATCCTCACCTTCTTGTTCCGCTTCGCTGTCTTCTTCATCGTCATGCTCTTCTACAGAGGGTTTTTCATCCTTAGCCTTCTCTTTGTCAGCTTTATTAGCAGTTACACTATTTTCAGTTTTAGCCTTCTTTGCTGGTACGACGCTCTGTTTTCCTTTAGTCTTATCATCATTTTCTTCAGCTTCCAAATCTTCTCGCATTTCTTTCAATTTCTGCTTACGTTTCACCTCATTCTTGGAGAGTTTCAACAATTTACCTTCTTTTGTCATGTTGAAATGCGATAGAACTTCGTTTGCTTCTCGTTTCATTTTTAGCAAGCGTTCCTCACGTGGTCCAACAACGTACGGTGTATCGGCTGGAGCTTCAGCAACGCTAAGATAAATTGGCAATGACGTTGTACCAGCAATGCTGATTCTTAGGTAAAGTCCGCGTATATTGGGTAAGCCGCCGGGATAAGTATTTTTCAATTGTTCCAGGACGAATGTAATATTTTCAGCCAACTGATCTTCAGTAAATTTGTGATTACCAACAGGTATCGATATGAGATCACCTTTCTGCAACTGTTTGTATGCAGTACGACGTAGCGACTTTTCAATTTCTCGCTTTAAATTTTTCTGGTTATCCATACGTACGGAATGAAAAGTGGTGCGCGGTTTTTGGAAAATCTATTTGAGTATGATACCTATTAGAGTTTAATAAATCGAAGTTATACAAGTCTACTTTACCTTGCCACAAAAACCCGATGCATGTCCTACCAATCGGCCGTCACAAAGGAAATAATCGTAGGTGTTTCCAAATTTTCGTACAGTTTCAAAAGTGTTACATTCATTCCTCAGTTTGTTGAATGGTACAATCGTCAGTCCTTCAATGCCGGCCTCACGGAAAATATCCTCATAATGTTGTATGGTGGGCTCATAGTCGACTTTAGCACCACGTTGTACATCAGATACTATTATGGCAACATCATCGTCCTTATCCACCAAAGAATGTTTCAGGTTTCTTTACGGAAGAAAAATAAAATAAAGAAAAATAAAATAAATAAAAATAATTCTTCCTTGTCTAATACTTACAGCTTCACCATGCGTTTAGGGACATTAGGAATCTTAAAGGCAGCCACGTTCAAGAAGTATTGAAAATCACTAAATATAGCGGTTTTCTTTTCAGCCACTTCTTTCTTGACCTGCTCTTTCAAACCCTTCGCTATTTTCTTTATGTTATCCGCGTTAACAATGGCATTGAATTTGCTTTCATCGAATGGCGGCGCCTTAAATAGCCGTTTTGGGTGCGATTTTTGTGTTTTATTTAATTTGTTTTCGCGCCTCTTTTTTAGTTGCTCCTTTCTGAATGCCCGTTTAGCGGATTTTTTCTTCTCTAAACTTGTCAACGGAGTTGTTTGCTCTTTAACAGGTTTGGCTATTTTGTTAGCATTTTTCTTCTGTCCCTTAGCCTTCTTCTTTTGGGGTTTTTCTTGTGGGAAAGCCGCTGCAGACTTGGTGGCCGCTGGCGATTCAGGTGGCGCTAGAACTAGGGGGCGTTTCTTAGCCTTCTCTTTTTTCTTTGAATCTTTTAAGGGCTTCACACTTGTGTGTTCAGTTGAAGCTTTCTTTTTGTCTTTATTGAATTTTTCTTTCTTTTGCTTCTTTATAGGGGCTACAACTCCGAGATCGTCGACTACAGTCTTCAGTAGTTTTTCCTTTTTGGCCTTCGGCAAGTTCTTAACTGAATGCTTTGGCTTATCTTTTTTGCTTATTTTTGATATACCCGCAAGCGGTGGAGCTATAACCTTCTTTTTCTTCTTCTCAACTAAATCGACTGGTTTAGTTAGTGATTTTTGTAATTTAACCATTTTTAATAATTCTTCACAATTGAAAGCGGTAAAAATTAATGCTCCGAAATAACACGTGCACCTCAGGTAATTTATAGAGAGTTGTCAAACAAATGAAAAGCTGCGAAACCCAGATATGTCAAACATTTGTTGCAAAATGACATTTACTAAGAGATGCCAGATGAGACAAAAATTATGAAAATCTGAGCTTGGATGATGTAGCTTTAACCCATTCTTGGCTTTAACCCAATTTACATTAGGAAGGCTTCTTTCTGAACGAGTTAGTTTTCTTTAAACGTTATTATAATATACGTATTAATTTTTTTTTGCTTTTGTGCAATAGTGTTGCAATATAGTCAAGATTGGTAAAACAAATTTTTATGCGTTAGAGAAATTAGGCTGCATTTCACCAGATTCATTCAAGTGAATATTATTTCAATTTTTGAATTTTTGGTTTCATAAATCAATTTTAATTTGTGTGATAATCGGCAATACCAAAAGATAATCGATAGTGTCTAAAAAAATGGCAGTCGTTAGTATCGATAGTGCTATCGAGTACATTGCAGTTCTATTGATACAGCTGTTTATTATTTTGCGGGGAAGCAAATGTAAATTGTTGACTCAGTTGTTTTGAGCAAATGCAGATTTTTAAAGCTGTTGAATGACAGTAAAGTACTTAGTAAGTATTAAACCTTGTCTCAAATTGAGATTATATTATTCAACTTTAATCGTTTGTCCGATTTAAAACAAAGCAAGCGCACGAATGGTACGTATTCTCTTTCTTCATCCTGATCTGGGGATTGGTGGCGCAGAGCGGCTAGTTGTGGACGCAGCGCTCGCGTTGAAAGCACGAGGACATGAAGTCAGTTTCTTGACTAATCATCATGACCCAAAGCACTGTTTTAAGGAAACTTCTGATGGCACTTTGCAGGTGCAAGTCGTTGGCGATTGGTTGCCACGTAAGATTTTTGGCCGATTCTATGCACTATGTGCCTACTTACGCATGATGTATGCTGCCCTATACGCTTCTTTCGTGCTGTCGCATCGTGAAAATATTGATGTTTTCTTCTGTGATCAAATCTCTGTTGGCGTGCCCATATTGAAACTTGCTAAGAGACGACCAAAAATAATTTTCTACTGCCACTTTCCTGACCAGTTATTGAGCATTCGAGAAGGCTACCTTAAAAGTGTTTACCGGGCGCCATTAAATTATCTTGAAGAATTTACCGTCGGCATGGCGGATGTGACGTTGGTTAATTCCAAATTCACCTTACGAGTTTTCGGAGACACATTCCAACGTTTAGATGTGGTACCCGACGTATTATATCCATCTCTAAATACTCAATACTTCGATGCAATGCAAAAGAAGATAGCAGCTATGCCAAGCATGGAATTCGGAGTGAAAGCATGTGAAGAAATACCGCGGAATGCATTCATCTTTCTGGATATTAATCGATATGAACGAAAGAAGAATCATGCTTTAGCTTTGCATTCCTTTCGTTTGTTCATTGACGCATTGCCAGCTTCGGATTCGAAGCGTTGTCGCTTGATCATCGCTGGTGGATACGATGATCGTGTAGTAGAAAATGTGGAGCACTACAATGAGCTTCGTCAGATAGTCAGCAAGTTGGAACTCCAAGAAAATGTGATATTGCTGCGCTCTCCTAACGACGATGAGAAATTTATGTTGCTTCATAAAGCACACTGTCTGCTTTACACTCCCGATAACGAGCACTTCGGTATTGTGCCACTGGAAGGCATGTATATGTCGAAACCAATAATTGCATTAAATAGTGGCGGACCAACGGAAACGATTGTGAATAATTCTACAGGATTTTTATGCGAGCAACAACCATCAAAGTTTGCAGATGCAATGCTGCAGTTATATAAGGATGATGCCTTGCGTGAACGAATGGGCGTGATGGGGCACAAGAGAGTGCAACAGAAATTCTCATTTGAAGCATTTACCGACAAACTCAATAATATTGTGGAAACCGTCATGAAACCGGTCTGCACAAAGGAGAGTAGTAAGAAAAAAGATGCATAAATACGAGGCGAAAAATTAACATGGCCGTATTAATAGGTCGTTAAATAGACACGCCGTAACCGCTTAGGCTTTATGACTAGTGCACATTGAAATATAGAACAAAAAAAAAAACAATTAAGATTTGCTAAATTTACTCGATTTATGTTTTTTTTTCGTCACTGCGTACATTTATTAATTCAACTGCGATGATAAGCTATATTTCTTGATGTATTAAAATTGTTCAGTTCTTTGCATTTAATACTAAGTGTCATAATTTAAGAATTCAATATTTAAATAAAGGCAAGTTCTTTTAAAATGCGCATTTTTTACTAACCACCTCTAATTTGTCATATTACTCATATCGCTTATATAAATATAAATAGCCGAGATCTTTTGGTGGATTTTGCGAAAGTGCTACTTTGCTATCGTTGAAGATCACCCATCGTCCATCTTTTTGTATGTGGCACACATAATGACCAACTTGGGCTGATGTTCCCATGTGAGAGACGAAAGCTACAAGCTTATATTTTCCTACACCATCACGGTATGTTTTTTTCTGCGTAGTACCTGTATCTGTGCTGACATTAGTTGGGGTGTTTTCATCTGTGTCCATATCGTCGGCATGTGAGAAAATCCAATCTGTTGCACGTTCAATATTGCCATCGGTTGCTTTCAATGCCTTAGTCGCTTGACGCTCTTCAAAGCCCATACTCATTAACATAGCTACACTTTCGGGATTCGCTGTGAATTCTGCTGCTTTTCTACCGCCCATTCCATCTGCAGGCAAAACAAACGGTTCTGAGATGTCTGCATCGCCAATATGCTCCATGAGCCAATTGGAAGCTGCTTCTAAACTAATATTTTTAGTGTGAAATACCGCACGCTTGCAAGCTTCGCGTGGAAATCCCATTTGCATAAGTTCGCCCATTAGATTTTCATCAAACGAAAACTTGGGCTTTTCTTCCGTTTCTGGTAGTGGCTGCTCATTTGGTTGCATACCAGAGGCGCGCCAGTTGCTGAGATCTAATTCATCTGGCATATCAACCGACACATCTAACTTTTTTGGGACCCAATCGGCGCCGAGTGTGAACTTGCGCAAATGCAACATTAAGAAATCAGGCATATTCCCAAGTCGGGTATTCTTTCTGGCAGTGGTTATGCAGTTTGCAGCCGACGAGTAGAATTGATCAAGTACTTCAGGTGCGAAAAAGCGTTCTAAGCAAGCTTGTAGAGGCACTTTGTGGCGCACTACATTTTTGTCGCTGCTATTGTTTTTGCCTTGAGCGGCTTTACGCTCCAAATACTCTTTGACCTCATCTAAGTTTGTAGCTTTATCTAAGGGTATTTCCAATGGCAAACAAAAGTCATCACGATGTGTGTACTTTACCTTTTTGCTGCTCATGCACTCCACACGGTCTTCCAAATTGATCGTGAGACTTTCTACAGGATTCGGTTCATTGCGCGAATTTCGCTCGATAATGTTGATAAGATGTAGATAAAAATCATAAGCATCTTGTTGCTGTTTCGTACTAAAGTCGGGATGATTTTTGCCAATGACATTTTTGAACATAGCTGGCGAAATGCCTGTAAACTCAGAATCAAGTGAATTCTCCGAAATGCTGCTGTATTTGCCTGACCACAGGCCATTACCCAGCTTAGCCATTTGTATGTTAAAATCATTTGCCGGATCTGAGGGAAATGCGTTAAAGTATTTTTCGGCACCGTCTCCTACGTATCGCTTGATGAAGTCGGGCAGTGTAAATATAACCTGAAAACAGTTTTTAATGTAAGTGATTTGGTAATAGTTTGTCATCGCACTTACCTGCATTACACTGTTAATGTAACACGAGTTGCCGAGGTTTCTCATACCCGTATAGCCTGGACCAGCCAATGGCTGTAACTCGCTATCGCTTTCGGTCAACAATGACCATTCACCAATGCGCTGATTAATTTCTATTTCCAATTCAACCATAGTCTTTTCACTCTTTTTCATCGCTGCCATATTAATACCAAAATGAGCAAGATGCTTCTCCAGATGTGTGTCAATAACCATGTCATCTTCTGGATATGAGAAAACGTCAGATTTTCCATCAGCAGTTATAGTACCCAGTTTGACAGCTAATGGATAACCCATTTCCCGATAATATTCTACAGCATGATCATTTCCACCCGAACCATCGAAAAATTTTCGCCCACAAAGAATAGAGCCATCGGTTAAGTTGAGCCATAAATTATTTGTTAGTTCACATTTTTCGCATTTCCAGCCGGACGGTGGTATTTTCTTGCCATTATCTAGCTGGATTAAATTATCTGAATACTTGGACACTTGACGTACTTCACCATCCCAAGTACCTACAGACATGAAACATTCATTAGATAGAAAAATTCAAAATATTACACTTGTAAACTTACCAGCTAGCGTTTGTTTTTCTAATTTTGCTATAGCTGATTCTTGTGCTAGAACTGCTTCAACTGATTGTGTTACCAGCAGCGGCAATTGTTCATCAGGGAATACCAATTTCTTATCAATATCCGGCATTACAACAATACTATACGAATCTTTAATGTCGTATTTCTTTTCGTTTGCATCATTGTAACCTCCCTCAACGCCTATAGCTAATCGGGTTATTTTGCGTTCCGGCCCTCCTTCATCAGCGCAAGCACCATCAACATTTTCTTTGGGTGTCTTAATGCGATGTATATGCAAGAATACTGCATTTCCAGTCTTTTCAGCATATCGTTTCACATATGCTTCGCCAAAGCCCAAAAAGCTGCTTAAGCTCACGTAAAGTCCTGTAGGAGTTTCTGGTGTATCATAGGAGTAGACGCACTCATCTTTATAAATGGGTACATTATCGCATGGTACACGAATTTTCGCCAATTGTTTCTGCAACTGTTCCATCACTTTGTAAATAGCTGGTAACGTTTTAATCAATTACACAACAAATATATTGCGTTTAATGTAAAATATTTACTGCGTATTTTACCCTAAATTATTATATTTAAATGTAATATCTATACAACACAAGTTTTCTCGCAATTATTCAGCAATTTAACAAATTATGCGTCAATGCAAATGTTATTTTAGGAATATGACATTTGAAACGGTTTGGGATGCAATCGGAACATGACAGAATGGCAATCACTATAATTTGAAACAAATTCGATTAATCGATCTTGAAATAAATAAAAATTAAAAACCCCGCCAAATAGAAAATCTTTTCGGCGTCACAGGGATTCCTTTGACTAACAAAACGCACATGCATTATTGTTTTGCCGCTTTTCATATGACTGCATGTCTCATGACAGGAGATACTTCGTTTGTTCCTCATTCACCAACAGGCCCACGCGCCTTGATTCTCTATCTAATTCCGAGAAGACCCAACAGACATAGCCCTTGAACTGGTTGGCGAAAATCCTTCTAGATATATCCTCCAAGCGGGTGCCGGCTGGGCAATGGGCATCGCTGTTTACACCGCTGTGGCAAGGTAGGCTTGCTCCTATGCGGCAGTGGTGCAAGCAGGCGGGGCCTAGCTAAGGCCGAGGTATTAATTCCCCTGCCTCGTCTAGGTTTAGTGGTAGGCCGTACGGGCTCGCCCAAGGGAGGCTGGGGTGGCCATACTTAGGCCATTTCTAGGGGGTACCTGGCGGTAGGTATAAAACGGCCCCCTAATTCAGGGTGTCATGCGTCCATTGCCCATTGGATGGTTTGAAATCAGGGGGATTTCCGACTGTATTCTAACGGCGCGTCCCGTAAACCTGTCCACCTCCGGGAGTAACGGTGTATATACCTCAGCACGGGGCTCTGCTGGGGCCGATCATTCTTTCCCCTTACCCATTTATTCGGCCGCCGGACGGCCTCGGCTCGGTAGGCGAACAAAGAGCCAGTTGAAAAATGAACGTAAACAAGATAGCCCCGGATGTCTGCACGGGTAAAAATGTCGCCGACGGACACGGCGTTAAAGTCTGTCTGCAAACGACGTCTTCGGCAGTCGCTGGATCGGTCCCGAAGGAGCCTAAACGGGATCTAAGCCTCACATTGTGAACTGGATATACACGGTTGTGCGTCCCATTATGTTCTACGGCATAACGGCTTGGTTGCCGGCCCAAGATAAATCTACAATAAGAAACAAATTAACAACGGTTTAAAGGGAGGCGTTCATGATGATCATGGCAGTGCTACCAGCCACGCCAATTAAAGCCATTGAGACCTTGCTTCACTTTCTACCTGTGGACCTATATGGTAAACTACAGACAAGCTGTAATGCTATTAGATTAAATAAATAAATAAATACACTGATCGCTCCCAGTTGGATATGAAGGTAGGAAGTATACTCGCAAGAACTCTCACTTAGCCTTAATTTTCGTCTGCCAGATGTATGTAGCGTTTTTCAGGCTTAAATAACAGCAATAAACGAAGCTACAAGTTGGCTGATCGATTCTCTAATTAGTCTGAATGCGGTAACAATCTTTTCTGACAGCCAAGCGGCTATTAAAGCACTAAAGCATCGAAGATTGTTATGGAATGTAGTCGTACTCTTAATGAACTGGCAAGATGTTATGGGAACCCACGCCACTAGAAAGGGTTTGCAGTCAAACGACTACTGCCGCAGCTGCCGTCATGAGGAGGAATTCGAAAGCGTGGACAACTACTTATGACACTGTCCTGCTCTGGCAAGAGCTCGTCGCTGCTCGTTCCTCCATCATTCTTTTGAATGTCTGGCCGAACTGGATTCAGCCAGTATCTATGACTTTGTGGTGCGCTTCATCCGAGCCACGAGGTACCCTTTCTAGGGTAAGAGGAGAGACATATGGAGTCTCTAATTTGGCATCACAACGGGCCCATGGTGGCCTAAGTGTGCCCTTTTCCTGAGGGATGAGGCAGCCGAGATAACCTAACCTACCCAACCTAGCCCTTGTACCTGAGCGGTTGAGTTGTGCGGATCTTGTTAACTTCCCCAACATCATTTGAAAGAAATCACACTATAGGGAGTCGCACTATTTGAAGCTTCGTTTGGTATGAAACGTCGCGACAAGGTCCTTCCCTACTCTGACGTTGCTGGAGGTATTGCTCAACGTCATTTTACACAGACACAGACACAGAATTTTTACAAAATTCAGTTGTCGGGGCATTATCACAATTTTCACTCACTGATAAGGCCCAATCAGGTGGAGGTGGGCTTCATTTTGCCACACAATACGCTCGAGAAGACCTGCTTAGAAGGCTAATCCGACAAAGTCGATCAGCCTTAATTCGTTATCGAAAGCTTCAATTTTTTTTTATAACTATTTAAATTTTGAAAATAAGATACCAGATTCATAATCAGTGTGCCGAAAACCCGTAGTAAAAAATTTTCAAAAAAGTAAATAAAACTAACTTTGTTTGATTAATTTTTTTGAAGTAAAGTATTATGCCTTTATTCCACTTTTTGGTTTGTTGTGAATAATTAATATTATTATTTGTTTATTATTAATTCTATTTTTTTAATGTTTTTCTCTTTAAATATATTATTTTTATTTTTTATTTTTATTTTATGCTGGCTTGATTTATTTTGACTACTATGAATACTACAATTGTAGGTAATTGAATTATATGCAAATTGAAACAAATAATTATGTCGATTACGATACACATTTTATAAGTTCTTATATTTTCTTTGCATGTGCCTATAAATTAATGTTTAACCTTGAAAGTTTCAATTCAAGATATATGTATGTATGTACATATGTAACTTGTATTGTTTTTGTTATTGTTTATTAGAAATTTGGTGATAGTTTGATAAAATTTTTTATGTATGTATTACCACCAATTTGTTATCCTCGCTATGAGTGTACTCGTAAAAATGCACGCAAATGTGCATCCCAACCCCCAACAAGTAAGTTGTTGCACAATTAATTATGTAGCTTAGAAATTCCTTACTCTGGCCTTAGCTTAGCTCATTTTTCATTCACTTTATTTATGTATAATTATGTAACAGAAAAAATAGCAAAATTTGTGTAAATCATAATTATTTAGCTTACCTACATAGATTTAATTCAACATTAGAATTAGTGAGAAACCAATTTTATACGAGTATGACAACCCAAAGGGCTAATTTATGATTATTTGGTAGGTATGGTATGTACATACGTATGTATGTATTTAATTAATTTACACTTAATAGGTTATTAATAAAGTAGTAATTAAATTTAACTACGACTTTGTTTTCGTTTTTTTACGATTTGTGAAAATGTAAGGCAATAAGGAGGAAATTAATACCAAGTGCCAATTTTTGCTGTTTTTAATTTTCATCTTTTTTTTTTGAAGCACTCAAGCTTGGCACAGATTTTCCAATCGACGAAATCGATCTGAAAAAAGAAAACGGCCAATGGAAACATGCTAGGCGCTGGCATTTTCAAATATTCCTCTCTGCAAACATTTTTGAAGAGGAATCCAACTTCCAACAAAAAAAGGGGAGGGGCCTTATAAAAACTGTACACTTAAAACCAATTGCTTTTCAAGCTTGGAGTTTTGTGTTATCCGGGCAGGCTCATTCATTTACTCAGAGAATATATTTTCTAAGTTTAAATTTGATTAAAGTTTTTTTTGCAAATTTTCGGTAAGCAATAAGCGAGTGTACAAAAAATATGTATATACATATATAGCGGTAAGAATGGCCCACTTACATATGCATGCAAGAATACACACAGACGCCGCACAGTGGGAAATATCGGAAACATTTCTTAATTTTTCTTTAAAAATCTTTAATTTCATGATCCTGATGTAGTATTTAATTCGTCACCTAAAATTCAAAATTCACTTTTTGATGGATTTCATCGAGTTACACCTCCCACATAATTTTATGAAAAAAAAAAAATAAAGAAAAATATTAGTCACGACTTTTTCAATTTCAGTTGCGATGTTGTTACGTTTTTTGGCATTTCAGGTGACGATATATAATTTTATATTTTTGTATCAGAAATTTACTCATCAGCCTCACCTCAAGAAAAATGATCTCTATTCAGAATAAAAGGGCAAAAAATTCAAAGCTGGGATTCATAAGGCTCCCTAATTTTAGAGTTTTTTTATCTTTGAATAGAGAGACTCGTCCCAGTAAATTGATGATAAAAATAATAAATTATTTCATCAGATTCATAAAATTAAAGATATTTAAAGAAAGATGAAAAAAATTACATTTATACGGTTATTCTAGCGCCGCACAATGTACGATTTGGGAGTGCTGATGGGCAAAATCGTAAATCTCTGGATAGCAATAAGATAAAAATATGGGTTCGAAAGCTGATATAATGGTGTACAAGCCATTATATAAAACCACATAAAAATTTGGCTGAAAAATCAACCTAAAAAAAAAAATCATACTTTGCTCGCTAGATTAAGAAGTTGAAAATTTATAAGCACTTTGCAATTTAAAAAAAAGAGCATTTAAAAATTTTTTAGTCAACTTCTGACCACAAATTTGAATTCTTCGGTTGAAAATTTACGAGAAAAGTGCATACAACCAAAACCCAATTTTTTTTTTGGGCTAGCCAGGCCTGCAAGTATTCATTTTTTTCGAAAGCTCATTTTTCATATAAATTTTTTGGGGGTTGAATATAATGATTATGTAATGGCACTATTTTTCCTGTCAAGAGATTTACGATTTTGTCCATCGACACTCCCAAATTGTACACTATGCGCCATGTCTGGAATTTTTTTTCGATATTACCCACTGTGCGAAGCTTAAGTTGTCGCTTAAAAATTTTTCACTCTCCTTCCGAAATCTTGCCTACGTATTAGATAACTCAAAATTTCCAATTTGTCGGAAATAATAAATATATAATAAGCGCGCTCTAATCGCATGATGAAAAGAGGGTTTACCGTGTTTTTTTTTTGCAATAAATTACTACAAAATGTTGACCCCAATATTTCTGTGAGGTGAATACATATTAAATATCAAAAACGTAAAATTTTTATTTACATACCTAATACCATGATACAAAAAAGAAGGTAGTTTCAATAAACAACTTTTGACGGATAATAAAATTTTTTGAAGTTTCATAATTTGTGAGTATTATCAACGGCCTTGCCACTTTGATAATATTAAAACAATAAATCGGAGTATTTTCTTTCCCATATTTATACCAATGTAATAACATTTCAAATCAAAAACCATTATCAGTACTTGGTACTGTTAAAGGAGACTTCATCGTAATGGTTCTTTTCATTTTGTAATAAAAACCACGCGCGCATTTTTCTGTTTTTTTTTTTAATGCCATCTTGCGATTTAAAAATCAAATTCTAAAGAATGTTCTTCCCCAATGAAACCTTTTTATATTTAGGTTCAAATTTGCTTTTAAATTTCACATCAGATTTTGCAAAAAATTAGGCTTTTAGCATCATTAAATTTCACAAATTAATTTATGCAAAACACCTGAAGAAGGCTTGAACAGACCGCCCTCCGATAAACAGCTAACAGATCGTCGTTTAAAGTACAAAACCGTGTATCAACAAAATGCACAACTGCGTATGTGAGGTTGCATAAATTATTTAGAAGAGAGTAAAACACTCACATTTCAAAATGGTTCACTTTTTTACAAAGAAATCGCATTTCAGGACGAATGGATAAGGGTTGAGCCAAGAGCTTGTGTGAGCAAATCCAATTTTTGGAGAAAAATGTCAGTTACGCGGTTTTGCAGTTACACATTCTTCTGCGTTCTGAAACCTAGTCGTCAACCCCATTTGCGAAATCATTTAGCCGGCATAATTTTCTAGTTCATCATATTCCACATCTTTGAATGTACTGATAAAATCTCTGCTTAAAAAAATATATTTCTTCCAGTAATCAGGTAGCATGAATTTGATGAAATGCCATAATTTTATTAAAAGTCAAATGGTTAGCAACAACAACGAATGTCATTAAATGAAACTACCTTCTTTTTTGTATCATGCCTAATACGATGGAAAATTCCAAAATCAATATCGCGTGGTGTAATCATGGAGGACACTGATAAAGGGTTTGATCGGTGTTAATCGGAATGGGCTATGCCAAATTATGATTTTTTTTTACTAGATACTACTCGGCTGCGCTTATCAAAACTTTTAACCCAAGTTTGTGTACATAAATGCATCAGATTATAACATCCTACTAAAAAAAAAAAAAATAATAATAACTTTAATTTAAAATTCTGCTAAAATTTATACGAAATGTTAGGGGATTGCACTTAAATGATGTGCTATACTCCAGCATGCCATTTTCCACATTCAATTAAATTACATGCTTTCTTTCTTAAGCGCTTACTACAAACATCGTACATACATACCTGCATACAAATTTACTTATAAACCTTATGTACGTACGTATGCATGCCTTCACAATTTTTACCAATCTTTTTATTATGCAAGTGTTTTATGAATTTTTTAAATACACATTTACTTAAGTAAGTATGTATGTATGTATGCCCCATACAGTCGAAAGCAAGATTCCTTATTTACTTGTATTTCGTATTCTTAATTAGTTGAACCGTTAGTACATAATTGAGTAAAAAAATACATATCAATATCCATATTCATTCCCTTAGCAATACGTTCTATTAATCTTTAACTTCCCAGACTTACATATGCATACATATAAACCTGCATCGCATTTTTTTTTCTTCAGAATAATGTTAAACTTTAGCTTTAATTACTTATTGAATATATATTATATATACATACATACTTCCATATGCAAGTATTATGCATATAAATAGACGAGATACAATTTTTGTTTGCTACAATATATGTATTATATTCTTTGCGCGATCGAAAAACTTTACTCTCACAGACAAAAGTGTGACAAAGAGTGCAACTATTTTTGATTAAAAAAAAAATAAATGCAACAAAATATTTGTATTTCGAATGTAAACAGAAAAATGTAAATCAGCAAATAACGCTGACTGCCCATAGCTTTGCATTTTGATTATCCTTTTGCTCAAATGTCATAATTTTTGATTATTTTTTTCTGACTCAAAACTAATTTAATCGGGTTACAAAATTAAAATTTACGCGCGGTTGAATGGCTAGAGGTGCGTGCGCTGCCACCCGGTACGTCGAGGGTTCGATCACTGGGTCGAGGAACATTCAAAAACAAGTTATTTTTTCTAATAGCGGCCGCTCCTCGGCAGACATTTGCAAACCCCCGAATGTACATATTGAAAAAGTCTGCTTTTATTTCACTGTTAAAGCAAACCAAACAACACATTGAAGATCTAGAGCCCTTTACAGCTCAATCTACAAGCATACAAAAGTTCTTAGGCTTACTCAACTTTCTGCCCGAGCACTTTTTTGCACATTTTCAGGCAAGCTGCAATGCCATAAGACTAACTGCATTACAAAAATGGGGATACCCGCACCTATAAGGTCCCTAGACAACATTACACCTCCTCTCAATCTTGAGAACAAACTCTTCACGCGTATTCCTTTCAGAAACGATTGAGAAGATGAGTCGGTCTTGGGCCCAAAAGATGACTCCACAGCCTTATACACAGATGGATATAAACTAAATCTAAGAGTAGGAAGCGGGATACACTCGAAAGACCTCTCATTGAACATCTGTTATAGGCTGTCAGACCACTGCGGCGCTTTCTCTTGGACTTGTCCGACTCCTTTTTCAACCTGCCTTCAGTAATTATCTTTGCTGATAGCCAAGGAACTATCAGGTCAATGGAATGCATAAGTCAATTAAAAATTGGCTACTGAATTCACTATCCACCCGCGAGATGTGGGTAAGGTCATGGAGACATACATAAATAGAAAGTAATTTGCATGGCAGATGAACTTGCGAGGAAGGACACATTTCTGTCTGATGCGTTCAGAAATGCATCAAGCCAAAGCAACAGTCAACAAATAAAAGAGGCTGATGCTTTGATGCATTTCTGCCATTCCCATTGAAGAAAATTAAATAAAAGCTAAAAAATTAAATATAAAACTCCCAAACAAAGTATTTTGTTTTTACTTTCGTTACACAACTGCCAAATTTCAGCTATTATTCGCTCAACTCAATTCAAACTCTCACTTTCTCGATCACTCATAAGAAGTTTCGACATACAGAGGCGAATAAAATATGGGCCCGAACCGCGGCATTCGTTATCGACCGCAACTCGAATCGAAATTGGCTTCTGAGATCACGGCGTTGGATAGCGAGTGTGCATCGCGCATTCAAATTGTATTGTGGAGAAAACAGCTGCCATTTTATTTGATTCGATTCGAAACGAATAATCACTCGATCACCAATGCCGCGATTCGGGCCCAGCTGTGCTAGCAACACCACCTTAGATGAATTCCGTTGAGCATCAGCAACAGAGTATCAAGAAAGCTACAAAGTTGCAATATTGCGGTAATTATTAATTAACTCGCACATACCCATTTTTTTTTAAGTAAAAAGAGTAAAATTAAAATATGTATTTATAGATGCATTGCCTTCGAAATGAGACACAGTTGAAAGATATCGTAAAGAATTTTTAACGGTCATTCCTGCATACTTAACTCAAAAATTTTTTTTATGGATTACGACGTTCTTACAGCAAGCGAGCATTATGTTGACTAACCGCATATTTGCCTCAATTTCTATGACCGATTAGAGTTCTGGCTGCTTTTCCATATACATTAATTTATTACTCATCAACTACCCTAATAAATTGAAAGAAATTTAAATTATATACTACATAGCTCAATAAACAAAAAAAGTGCTAAAAATTAAAAAGGTTAAAAACTTAAATAAAAGACGTTTTTTGTAGCTTTATCCCTTACTTCAAACACTTACCTATACTTAGACATTTGATGTTTAACCTTTGTTTTTTTTCTAATACTTAAATGTTTAACTGTACATTGTGCCCTTAGCGTTATTAACTTTAATGTTCCCGTACTCGAATCACACTTACGATATTTAGATAGATGCTCGACTTAAATAGTACACACTTCACTTACATACATACCCATGTACACTTTTGCATATGCATACATAATTTGATTTGCCATTTCTTTTTTTATAGTCCAACTATGATGTAGTTTCTGATCATGTTCATACTTAATTATGTTATATTTATAAATTCAAATTTAGTTTTTATGCCCTAGCACTTTGATACGTTTTGCATNATAAATCTACGGCGGGATTTCCATCCATTTTGCCAGCGCTTGCCTGTAATAAATATAAAATGAAGAGTATTTATTTAATGATAGTGTTTTTTATAAATTAAAACGTGACATAAATATAAATATTAGTTGCGTTCGCGTAGCTGTTAATTATTCATGTTTAACCAAAACTTACAAGTTTTTGCGTTCGCGTATGCAAAAAAATTGCAAAGTAGGGGAAATTGAGAGAGCAAAGTGACATTTCATTTTGAGGGGAGCTGCTGGTTTCTGCTGGAAAAATTTTTGCCAACAGGAAAACAGCTGATCAAAAACAGCTGGTTGGCATTTACGCAAATCACAAAATTGAATTTGATGGTTTGGAAGTTAAAAATTACAAAATGCGACTAATTGAACTTGTAAGAAATAAGTAGTTATTTGTTTAATCAATAAACTGTGTCAGTATAACGCTTTGTGATGACTTTTCGTACGTTTTAAATTTTACACTTCTGAACGTAAACAAAAATTATATCAGCTGTTCGTCTAACTTGCAAGTTTCTGGAAATTTTCTGTTCGCGTACTATTTTGGATATTTCTCTCTTGTGAGAGAACAGACCATTCGCCGGAATTTGGCAGTTGGTTGGTTTTAACTGGAGATTTTAAACGAACGCACCTATTAGCAAATGAGTATCTTTAGACAGCGAAGGGATTGTTGGCTTTTGAAAGCAATTTCGAAAAAAAAATTATCGACGGACGAGTGTGGCAGCCGGTTCGAAAACGCCTTATCTCAGAAAACTTTCCAACAACGGGTATTCATTATGGTGACGATCGTGGGTGGGCGCATGCCTGGCATATTGGTTATTAAAGGGAAAGTTTTTGTATCATTGAAAACCCGGCGGCGGAAGCACTTAAATAATTTCAGACATGTCTTCATAAGAAACAAAACATTTTCGGAAATATCACCACACATACATATGTACACATACATAAACGAGAGCACATTTCATTCAATCCTAATCAAAGAAAACGACCGATATTCTTCAATAAATTTCATTTAATGGATTCGCATGATCATCTGTATTTTCTTGCTTTGAATTTACACACATATTTCGTTCGATGGCAATAAATTACACACAATAAGTGGAGAAAATTTTGTCCTCCTGCCTTAGATTATTTAAAAACATATACTAAAAGATATGTATATGAATTGGTTAAAAGAAGAAAGATGAAAAGCATTTCAACGCCTTCATTTCCTGTTTTTCTCATTCTTTTACAAAATTTATCTACATACGTATGCTTTAATATATTTTTATTTTATTTTCATTTTCAATGCGCCACTAAAAATATATGCGCGCGTATTATACTGATTGTTAGCGTCGAGTTCGTCGCGTATATGGCAAGTGTTGATGTGATTTGTCGGTTCTTAATTGAGTGCGTTTCAGATGCACTTATCTACCTACAAATGTACATATGTATGAGTACCAAGCTTTGCAAATACTTATAGTTGTCTGCACACACTATTGTATAAATTGTATTTTGTGAATGACAAACACTGCATCGCTGAGCACAACAAGCAGAAGAAGCACAGAGTGAGTGCAGCCAACTAATTCGCCTAAGGCTCTTCGCTTCATAACTCAGAATAAGAAATTGTTTGTTGAAAATAAAAAAAATGTACATACATACATGCATATGTGAAGGAAGGAGTACGAAATGTGTGCATAAATACGTATAGCATTTTTTGTTTAAGAAATGTTGGCGCGAGCTGAAAGAACCCCAAAAATATTGAGCAATATTAACATAAGATAAGGATTTTTATGATAGAAAAACTTATGACTTGTATTGGGCATACAATTTATACTAGAGCTTTAACTGCTTGAAAAAAAAAACGAAAAAATCGCGTTCCTTGAATAATTCCTAATTTCGACTAGGCAATTGACATTATAACAAGAAACTGTCACGTAAATAGGGTAATTAATATTCCTAGCTGAACGAGCTAACAACGTAATTGGTGGTTGCCATGGGAACATAGCGCAAGTCAATCTGATGCTGAATTTCCACTAAACACTAATGACTATTTTGTTTCAAATGCAACGACACGAATAATTTTTAATGCCCAATTTGGCAGTACAATTTCGGTCATTTAATGACCAGTGGAAATTCAGCATAATGTATTTTGGAAAATGGCCGTGGCACCGCCCATCAATTCCCACCAAACTAGGAACGCACAATGCTTAGAATCACACTAAGAAACCTGTTGAAAATTTTTGAAATCGAACAATAACCGCACCCACTTCCCACACAAGGGTAATTTACAGAAATACGAAAATTGCGATAAATCAGTATATTAATTCCGAACCCACTTTACTCAAAATCGATGTTTACATCTCTTAGAAATATAGAAAAATAAATGAGATTATCAAACATTTTTCGTAAATGATTACATAAATTTAATTTCTATCAAACTCGGTACAATTACTGCACTTGGAACAAAAAAGAAATATGTTAAAAATTTTTGAAATCGGATTAAAGTTACGCCTTCTTCCCATATAACAGTAAATTTCAAATATACGAAAACTCTGATATTTCAATAACTAAGGACGCTAACTTAATCAAACTCAAAACTTACAACAATCTCTGAACAAGAAATGAGATAATTACAGCTTTATTTTAAATGGGCGTGGCACCGGTCACTTATGACTACATAAGTGTATATGTATCGCTAAGCGCCAGAGTTAGAACTGCATGTCTAAATAAGAGTAAATGACATGAAAAATCGTAGCAAAATATAAAATTCCGTAGTAGAATTTGTATTATCCTCCCTTTGCTGAACGAAAAACATAATCCAGAAATTTTTTGAATTAAGTATTCCAAAAATGTTGTACGAAAAATACGTCTATTTCGTGCCTTCAACTTTTCTCATTTCTAGGACCTTCAGCAATCTTACTTTTCCACCATAAATATTGGGGGGAAATTATGAATTTTATGTAGGTGATCAAAAAATTTACACAGTTCATTTTGATATAGGTAACTTATTTACATATGTCATACAAGACAAGACAATTCAACTTCTTTATTTTTTGTGGATTAATATGTTTGTTTTGCGGCAATGTGTCCACTTTATTATTTCCGAAAGAAAATTGAAGTAGATCGTAGGTAAAGCGTAGTAGCGTAGAAGATTTTTCGAAAATCGGAGTAAATCTACTACGGTCGTAGTAAGGATCCAACCATGCTAAGCACTAGGAATGTTAATACCGGGATGCCGGCCTGTTTTAGGTCTCGAAAATCCTGGGATTCTTGGCAAATAATCTCGGTATTTTCCGGAATTGTAATTTGCACGAATGACAATAATAGAAACTGCTTTTCTTGACCTGTATTGGCTATATTTCCTTTTTTATTTCATAATTAATATTTTTTATAAATGTCTAGCTCATTATATGTACATATATGCGTTAGTAAATTTTACACACAAAACTCAATATATTCGCGAAACCATGGGCCAAATATAGTAAAAATGCATTTTTAGTTTTTCACTCTGACGTCAGCAATTAAAAAATGATTTAACAAATTCAGTGAAATGTGCTTAGAGAAGAAGTATGGGTATCAAATTAAAAAGAAAATTCTGTAGAATTTAAGCAGATTCAATGTTTTGCTGTGTAAGGACTGGCAAGTATTGAAAATGTCCGTTTAAATTTTTATCCTTGAAATTTCGCAATATTTGTTTTTGATAAAATTATATATTAAGGACGTATATAAACTCGATAACATCCACGAATTCCGTCCTTCCAACTTTATCAGCTTAAAAAATTACCTATTCGTCCTTGTGAATCTAAAAATTTTAAGAAAATTTTTCTTGCATTTGGCACCCATAATTTTATTCTAAATACATTGCATTGAATTTTTCAAATCATTTTTGGCATTAATCATATCTTTGAAATTTCAAAGTCCTTTAAAATAAATCCTGACGTCAGAGAGAAAAAATAAAAACGTCACTTTAAATTAAAAAGCAGGTTTCAAACCCATTTTTTTATTATTTATTTTATGGTAGAAAAGCAATTATGCAAATTGTGGTAGAAGCAGTTTTTTCGATTTAAGTTGTTGAAAAGTAATGAATATCTAAATCCCAGGACTAATCCCGGGATCCCGGAATTGTGATAACGACATCCCGAATATCCCGGGATCGTAAAAAGCGTAAAAATTAACATCCCTAGTAAGCACTTTATCGATTCCTGCAAAACCTGGTACAATTTTTTCTTTAATTCTAATTTAGCACAGTTTCAATAATACTATTCAACAATTTTTATTGAGCTTGAGGCCGCTTTTAATGAAAAACTAT
>NW_016158581.1:90877-122709 GCF_001687245.7 Rhagoletis zephyria | reverse complement strand
TATGTACACTACCTATTATATAAATCTATGCATATCAACAATAGATAGATCGATCGTATTACATAGTGCATTGTGCTTGCGGGCTACAACGATTTACCATTTATTCCTGATTCAAATTCTTGATCACATAATTGACTACCAACGCAAAAATCGCAAAGCTTATTCCAATCACCAAATTCGAATATAACGCTGGCCAATTTATAAGCGACTTCGATTTCTTGACGTTTACAGTTGACTTTGCCTGTAGGTCTCCGTTAGCTTCATTAGCACAAGATCCGTTATTATTTGAAGTTATACCACTTTTATCGATACTATTAGGAATTGCGCCATTTAAAAGAGCCTGCTTTTCCTTTTCGTCTTGCAATAGCTTATTAATCTCTTCACATACTTCAGGAAATAATTCACGAAATAGCGGATCTTTCAGATTGAATTCCAAAGACTTTCTGGCGTAACTCTGTTTTTCATAAGTCGTTGTCTCAATTGAACCAAGAGTTGGAGTCGTTTCAAGCTGTTCAATCACGTAAAAGTTATTAAACTAACTGTAATAACTAGCATCATATTAAATGTTATGTACCATAAAGCTAAGAAGGCCAGTCAAAATCGTTCCAACGCACCATGTTGGATTCCATGTGTCGGGATGGAAGTCTTTTGAATAAGAATTAAATAAATATTCAATACAAAATCATCTTTAATCTTTAAAAAAACTGACCTGATATACTAAGGCAGAGTCGTGTATTCGTTTTAAAGCGGCCATTTGGAGTCAACATGTATATTGAAGGTGGCTTAAAAGGAAACTCTCTAGGAAAAAGTAAAGTGCCATGGTAGTAACCTCCATAGTAAGGCGTGTTAGCAGGTCCTTTTACAACATAATGCCACTCTAGAATATTGTTTGGCAAGGGCTCTGCAGTGATATATGGCAAGGGATCACGCTTTAATCGCATATAATCTTGCCTCATACGAGATATGGCAGTTGGTTGTTTTCGTGGTTTTGTAGAAGTCATCTTTTTAAAATAAAGAGAAATATAAAAATCGTCATATAAAAAATATAATAATTTTACGTGCATGATAAGATAAAAAGTAATACGTTTAACTATGCTTTAATATCGAATAGGGTTTTTCAAAGTTGGCAGCAGTAATTCTTTTCATCGGCATATCAATTGTAAAACTTTTCCTTTATCAAATATCCAAATATTTACGTGGTGTAAGTAATTTGCTACACTTACTTTTATCGGCTTCACCGAACACGAGGTGGGTTGCTTCACTTTTTTTATACAAGCAAGCAATCAGTAATATTCATATCAATTTCCCCCCGCTCGGAAATGTTTATTGTATAATAATTATACTATAATTAAGAACATGAATCGGTTTCAATGCTTCTACAACTGCTGCGCTACTTTAATTGTTTAACTAGTTTTGAACCTGCTATTGACCCCAAGTTGGCCAGTATTAAACTAGACCTTGGCATTGAAGTTATCAAGTGTTTAATTGTATATTTTCTGAAAATGGAAAATATATAAATATTTTTTTCACTTATGCATATTTTACCTTTCCAAAACAATAATCAGCTCTTTTTTACTTCCGGCGCCACCTCCACTCTGACCACCGTTTGTTGGAACTCTCGTGATCGACGCAAAAACGATGATGTGTCCCCAAATATATGCAAACTTAGCTCTAGCCTTTGTAGATAGCAATTGGTTATATTCTTGGTATCTTCACTCTTCAAATTATTTATTCCTCTTTAATAATGCAATTATTCACTCAGACACGAAAGATTGTCCGCAGCATGGTACTGTACGATGGTCCGCAGTCCCTGAATTTATTAAATATATATTTCTTCTGTTCCTATCTAGAAATCACACTCAAAATTTGTCGATAACAGTGTCACAGCTCGATATCGATAAGTGTAATCAGAAATCGTTTGAAAAACAGCTATGTCCCATGAACCAAAAGTGCAAGATCACGTAAGAACGCGACGATGTATATGTAANAGAAATCACACTCAAAATTTGTCGATAACAGTGTCACAGCTCGATATCGATAAGTGTAATCAGAAATCGTTTGAAAAACAGCTAAAACATGAACCAAAAGTGCAAGATCACGTAAGAACGCGACGATGTATATGTAACTGGTGTAAAAAAGTTAACGGAAGCGGGTCATGAATAGTGTGACCAACTATTTCATAGCTCAAAGAAGTACAGGTTAGGTTGGGTTAAGTAACGCCGCGAGCTAACGCGGCTAATTTCGATCCCTGAGCGCTCAGTGTTTGTTCGGAAGTGCGAGCAAAAATGTTTCATCTAAGCGAGGGTTGGACAGTCTAAAAGAAAGTGTGGAGATGATTCCACTTCAACTTTCTCTTGGCCGCTGATAAAAAAGGATCAGTCGAAATTTCTAGTCTCACCGCATGAATACCAATCGCACCTTTCGTACCCTTTCCTCAATGTTAGGCTTCTACGACAGCCGCCGTTGATCATCCACCTAGTTACCTGGTTTAGGTAACCTTGAGCTAAATCAAAAACAGTGTATAGAAATCGTCCCTTAACCAAGAGTTCCACATCATCCACATAGGCGATCGCCCGACAGCCCACTTTTCCAGTTCCTCTAGAAGGTCGTTTACAACCGCAATCCAGGGCAGGGGAGAGATAACACCACATTTTGGAGTGCCGTTGACTCCCCCACTCCGTCGCGACAGTTCTTACGAAGTAAGCTTATTATGTTGGTTGCAACCACCAGATTATGAATATACTTGACTATTGCCTCTGGAGTGACATTGTTGAAGGCCCCCTCGATATCGAAGAGGCCCTACTGCGTGAAGGGATCCTCTGACAACTTTACCAATGTGTGCAGGGCGGTATTCACCGACCTTTTCTTGCGATAAGCATATTGAGCTCTTGAAAGACAGTTACTGATAGGCCTAAAATCCCTAGGAGAAACATGATAACCTTTTCCGGCCTTCGGGATGAATGCAACACTGACTACCCTCTAAGACTTGGGGATGTACCCGGTCCACATGCATGGATCCAACCAGTTGCACGACATCTTCAGAGCCCTTTGCAGCTGCGCAGATATGATGCCACCGGTCGCCGGCGACTTTAATGGTTTGAACGAATTTATCGCCCAGGCCATGTGAAGATTGTCTAGAATAACGGAGAAGAACAGGACCCGGGGGGGAGATTCTGTAACCAGTTAGCGACAATTTTCATGCGTCAAAAAGTGCGATAGCGATCCGAAAATTGTCGCTGGTTACAGAATCTCCCTCCCGAAGTACAAAATATCGTAAAGAAGTACATTTGACTCTACTTCGAAGTACAAGAGCGAAAAAAGAAGTACTGTACTTCCGAAAGAAGTACGGTTGGTCACATTATGTATGTCCAGACCACCATACTATAGCTCTGATCCAGTACTCCATGAACTTACAGGATTTTACACGAGCTTGCAGGAAGTTGCAGGAAAAATGTTCCCGCACTCCAAAATCCTCCAAAATCCTGTAAATGAGAGCGACTTTTGGAGAGTTGTGTAGAGAATGAAGTTGCAAGATTTTACCCGAACGTTTGCTTCTGGTAAAATCATGAAAAGTGTCAAGCAATCACTGGTTGACGTTTTTACAAGAAAAATGAATTTTTTGTTCCCGTACTTTTTGTTGTTACTCACTTTTTACTCCCACTTCAGAGAGTAATTTTGCTGTTTGACAGTTGTACAGGATTTTTCACGAAAAGTATTGGATCAGAGCTTATAAATATAACAAAGGTATTTATGGCAAACCTAGTTTAGATATCAACCTCGTCGAAGGTATCATATCAAAGACATACAATTAGAAAAACTCTAGAGATAGATGTCGCCTCGCCAGAAGAAGCACTACATACGCTACAGCGGAAATGGACGACACGCCATTTCTTTAAATGAAATTAATTGCTGCTATATGTATGTATGTACATATGTAGGCATATTCTAAATGTGAGAAAACAACATTTTGCTTGCATAGTCTTCTGTTCTCTTTTCACTGCAAGTTGAGAAAACAACATTTTGCTTGCATAGTCTTCTGTTCTCTTTTCACTGCAATGTTCTCTTTTCACTGCAAGTTTTATTATAATAGTATCTATTCAGCCCGAACTGGTGAACCAAATTTGTAGTTCCGTACTAGATCTTTATCGCCAAAAACGAACCAGTCCGATAGTAACTAGATCGCCACCAGTTCAAAAACAGCGATATGTGGTACTTTTAAAAAACAATTTTAGAAATCTATATCTAAAATGACGAATTTAGAACTGATTCAAAACTATAGAAAAAGGGATGCAGAACGAACTAGATCTCATCTGGCGAATTTTGTACTATTTCGAAACTATTGAAAAAGGGATGCAGCGGGGGGCTTGTTTGCTTTAAATAGATTTTTGCTTGGCGGGTTTTTCGTTCAAATACGCTTTCAGTCTGCACGTCGCAGATGCTTTTTCATAGTTTGGCAATACAAAACTAATATTTGTGTTAGCATCTTAACATTTTGGGACCTTCTGGAATATAACCAATAACAGTCAGCAGCTCTGCAAATTCAGCTACAGCCAAAGGTATGTAAACGTGTTTTCAAATGTACAATTTAATTTACATTCATTCAAACAAATTTGATTTCAGATTGAAAATACATTTCTCTGCAAATAATTGAAATTTTCTACCATGTTGTTACTTTTTTCGTTTACAACTGGTTCGAAACTATAGAAAATGGTGTGCAAAGCGAACTAGATCCCATATGTCGAATTTAGGACTGGTTCTGAACTATAGAAAAGGTAATGCAGCGGGGGACAATTTCCAATTCCTATGACATCGCTGTGTTAAATTCGCCAGTTGTTTGCATGCAAAAGAGATTTATCGCGAACTAGTAGTGGTTCTAAATGTACTAGAAGCGCAACAGTTCAAAACTAGAGATTTTCCCTACAGGGTAACGACCACTTAAAATCGATCTCAAACCTGTACTTTCGCTGTAGAAATTTTAGGTCCATGTTATGTATGTAGTTGTCAAGTAAGTCTAATGTTTTGTGTTGCATGCGCTCCACGTTTTTTGTTTTCAATCTCATAAATTGTTTATAATGACTTTTGCTGAAATTTCAAAATCAAAAGTTATCAAAACAAATTCTGTGGGACTGAGAAATATTCAGCCCTATCGCCAATTCCATGTGAATAAATCTTTCCCATAATTTAACATGCAAAACAAAAACCAATTCGGAAAAATTGTTCTTGTTTTGCTTTATAATTTTTGGGAATATTTGTTCATGTGAAATTCGCGGTAGGGCCGATTATTTTTTACTTTTTAGTCCATTTATAAAAGCGTTGTATATTAAAAAGTTTTTATTTTTATTTTATTTATTATTCTATGTAGATGCATTTCTGCATCAAAATACAAATTTTCAAAAAAATGCCGCTTAAATCTTTTTGGCGGTAAGGGCTCCATATGTATGAATAAATACTTGGAAAATCTGTATTTATGGTCCGATTTGTTTCATATTTAAAACGTATATTACTTGGATGGAAAGAAACAACTCGACAAATTAATTAGCCGTTCGGTGGTGCGTGGGTAGGTTTTTCCTCTTTTATTAAATATATAAATAACAGCACCTCATTAAATGCGCCTTAAAAGCTTTGTTAAGTTACTTGTTTATCTATTGTAAATCACAAGATATCTAAAAAACAAAAAATTGAAAATTTAACAAGTAATTTTTAGCAAAAAAAAAACCGACTTCAACTCCCATATAAAAAAAAAATATATATATATATATATATATCTCATGATCCACTGATCGGATCTCAACCTGATTAGTATGGGACCACCTCTGAGACACTACCTTTCCGATACAAAAAGATTTATCGAAATCGGTTGACGTGGTCCAAAGTTATGCGGTAACATGAATAAAAAAAAAAAAAAAAAGATTCCGACGAACTGATAACCTTCTCCTTTTTTGGAAGTAGGTTAAAAAAGCAAAATATTTTTTAAAGATACTTCATTCCCAACGCATGTGCAGAGTTTTCGCCTGAATCTCATTGTCCAAGCCATAGATGTAACGAACTTAACATGGATATGTCAGCTCGCATCACAGTGGCCTGAGGAGTATGGCTCTTGTCGCCATAAAACACATTTTCGTGGGTATTTAATAACCTTTAAAATGAATATAATAATTGGTACAGTCAGGATAAATAGTATGGTGACAGATCGCATAAAGTATAAAAACATAGATTTTCACATTTTTTGCTAATTTAAAAGTTAAAATGTTGTTTTTTTGCAGTTAAAGTAAAAAAGGTGGAAAAAGTAAAAATTTCCTGCCCAAAAATTCTACTGTGGAATGTTCTTTCACGTACTTGGAAAAGTTAAGAATAATGAGTTTTATTTTGAGTTCCCTTATAATAGCTAGCTCATATCGTGTTATTATTATGACAAAATATTAATTTGAAGAAAAAGTGGTTTGGCAAAAACTTTTGGGTTAGACCTTATCCCCGTGCTCCGTGTAGGGTAACGATTTTTTTTTTTGCAAAATTAAACAAATTTGGGGCTCAAAATAAATCTCCTTTTCATATCCCATATTCATTAAACTTACTCAGGTTATTCAGATTTTAGCCCAGTGTGTTATGCAAAAAAGAAACACTGGATCACAAATTTTAGATTGGTTTTTTTCTCCAGACGCCACTATCCAATTTCTATGTAGAATTGCTCGGTGACTCCGAAAATCGAGTTAATTTTTTTTTCTATGGATAATTGCAATTATTCGCTATTCAGCTTAAAACAAAAAGTGGTTCCACTTAATCACGTATATCTTACGTACCAATTTAACCATCATAAAATGAGATACGTTAAATCAAAGCTAATGCAATTGTCCATAAACCATATATACATGACTTTCCGATAGGACTCATAGTGTCTGACAAATTAATTAATCATTCCAGTTTTTTTTTAATTATAAGAAAAAATTAAAAAATAAACTTTAACAGAAGAAAAATTTAAAAAATAAGCTCTGTGCCAAATTTTTGCATTGCCTGTTCTCTTACAAAAAAAAAAAAAAAACATGTTACTAATGAAGCAAATCGATGGATAAATAAGGAAGTAATGAGTGATCAAATGAAAATGCGCAAAGATTTTTTGTATGAAATATGAGCCGAAAAGCGTGCTACTCAGGTGTATTTGGCGTATGAGTAACTTTCGTTCCTGCTCATTTTTCATACAAAAAATCTTTGCGTATTTTCGTTTGACCACTCATGAATTTTTTACTTATCCATCGATTTTCTTCATTCGTGATTTTTTTTGTAACAGAACATACTTTAGCACAAATGCAAAAATTTGGCACANGAATTTTTTACTTATCCATCGATTTTCTTCATTGGTGATTTTTTTTTTTTTTGTAACAGAACATACTTTAGCACAAATGCAAAAATTTGGCACAGAACCCGTTATCTTTTAAATTTAAATTCTTTTTCTGTAAAAGCTTGCTTTTTTCATTGGAAATTTGAAAAAACTGGAATGATTAATTAATTTGTCAGAAACTATAAGTCCTATCGGAAAGTAATGTATATTATCGGCCAAACCCGATCTTAGGACAAACTAGTCTAGCCTAGGCTAAAATAGTTCCACCAATATATCCGTCCAATGTGAAATCAAGTTGGACGCAACAATATTTTGGACTGCGTACTTGGAGTTGGACTGATGAGGGTTATTTTTTAAAGTGCGGTCGAAGGTCACCTACGCTTAAATGTGTTCTTTAGCCTAGGTAAAACTAGTTTGTCCTAATATCGGGTTTGGCCGGTAACATATATTTATGTTTTATGGAGAATTTTATTAGTTTTCATATTAAGATTGTTAAATTTGTTCGTACGATATTCGTGATTAAATGGAACCAATTTTGGTATTAAGCTGAATAACGGTAAATTCAAAATATCTCGAAAAGTTATCCATAGAATGAATAATTAACTAAATTTTCGGAATCAGCGAGCAATTCTATATCGGAATCGGATAGTGGCATCCATTGAACATTTTTGATGTAAACCAGTGTAATTTGTATAAATAGTTGTGCACTTGCTTGTTATGTATACAAGATTTATGGGAGGCGTCATTCATTTTAACTTATGGACGCTTCAATTCAAAACATTTGCTGGTTATTATTCTTTGAAGCTTATCAGTTAAAGCCTCTGTTCGGCTACAACATACATTTACAATGCAAGTGTACAAAAATATGTATACAATTTGCTTGTAATAGCTTGTATTTGAACAGGGACGTGCAGCGGATATCGAAGGCACTTATCTATATATTTGCTTGATCATTGGCTATAGTGCTCAGCTTATCATACAATTCCTTATCAGGCGTTTCTCACTTACGACGCATTCTGAGTTTCGTGCTGATAGGTGTTTAATTAACGATTGGCAATTGCGCTGTTTGGACCTAGTCTTCGAGTATTCAAATAATATTGCTGTGATTTTAGATTATACTAAACAAATATGAATCAAGTGGGTAGAATCGGGGTCATTGGGGGCGGTAAGATGGCACTAGCTATGATAAAAGGCTTTCTCTCAGCCGGTAAATAAATAATAACCATACAGAAATGCTTAAAATTATATTTCCATATCATTTTTTCCATGTAGGTCTTACAAAATCCGACAGTGTGATTGCTAGCGTACACCCAAACGACATACAAAGCCTTAAACAGTTCCAGGTAAATACATCATATAAACAAATAATTAAAATATTTTACTAATTTTCAATTGAATTTAGAAAATCGGCGTCGAAACGGTTGTAAAAAACGAGCCAGTCGTTGAAAAATCTGATATTGTATTCATATCAGTTAAGCCAGAGGTAGTACCCATTATCTTACCTGAAATAAAATCGCTAAGCAATAATAAATTGTTTATCTCAATAGCCATGGGCATAACTATAAAAATGTTGGAACAGGTACGCATTAATAGTAAGATATTGATTGGTAAATATTTACCTAAAAGATTATCTCCAATTGCAGCATTTAGACATTAACGCACGAGTCATCCGCGCCATGCCGAACATGCCTGCTCTTGTAAAATCAGCGTGCTCGGTATATACTCGCGGTACCAAGGCAAATCAAGAGGATGGCCAAGTAACAAAATCACTATTTGAGGCGATTGGCACCTGTGAAGAAGTGCCAGAATATTTGTTTGATCCCATCACAGCTTTGAGCGGAAGTGGGCCAGCTTATGTGTTTGTCATGATAGAAGCCTTAGCGGATGGTGGAGTACGTATGGGTTTACCGCGCGATTTAGCTTATCGTCTTTCCGCGCAAACTGTTTTAGGATCTGGACAGTTGGTTCGCGATACTAATGAACACCCGGGTGTTTTGAAGGATAATGTAACAAGCCCCGCGGGATCAACTGCTGCCGCACTAAAGGTGTTAGAATCGGCAGGTATTTATTTTATTACTAAAAAAAAAAAAATTGTTGGTAGTATTTACTATTTTAAAAATAGGTTTTCGTGGCACAGTTTCTGGCGCAGTGGAAGCAGCTACGTTACGATGCCAGGAAATTTCTGGCAATTAGTATTAATACTTAAAGTTCAATTTGAAGGAATGTTGAAGTTCTCTTAGCTTAGTGGAATCATTTCGGTCACTCTGTGTATAATAAAAATATAAACAAAAATATACATTAAATATATAATAGGGCGTGTCAATCACACAAACTACAGCATTTTACTCAAATTGTCTTATCATTTTGCTTGTTTTCGCAACCGACTTATTATTAAATCTTTGCATTTTGTAAATAATTTACTTATACAGTAAATGTGTACAAATGTAGTTAGTTTTCTCTATAGTTTTTGCTCGTTGTTTTTTAGTGACTCAGTAGAAATGCATGTCTCTCAATAAATATTTTGTTTACGATGGACCGAACAGTTTTAAATGTGCGTTTATGTGCATAATTTGTATGTCCACGTATATTATACTTAATATGTTTTGATTAATTTAGTCTATATTTTCTTGCTTATCTTTTTAATCAATATAAACTAATTTAAATAATTAAAAGTCTACATAGTATCACTAAAACTTTTTCCGCTTCTTAATACGTTCCAGCTCATTAAGTTCACCTTGCTGGGCAGAGGCTTCTTGATAGATGCGCTTGACTTTTTCTTTGCGCTCCATATCACTGAAAAGAAAATTATGTATATTTCAAAAATATTACATATGTACGTATTATGTATGTATATTTCAAACGAAAAATTCTCGTACCTTTGGATTTGTTTTTGTATTCGAATATTTTGCAAGAACTCAGTATCTCTGCGTATCTCTCGTATAGCACCTTTAGTTTCACGTCGTATTTTGTGTACTAACTTAGCCCGCTCCTCCTTTTCTTTCGTTAAACGCGGTCTCCGCTTATCGTCGTAAATTACTTCGATTCGCGGCTCAAGTAGGCGCAGCGCTTTTGGTTTCTTTTCTGGAGGCACAATCTTAATTAATTTTTTCTTAGAAACACGTTCTAAAGCAATCTTTGCCGCCTTAAAATTTCCACACACAAATTCAGGGTAAATATCTACCGGAAGACGTTCGAGTAAATGCAAAAAGGGTGCAGCAAAATAGTTTGAGCCAATATGTTCTTCTATATTTGTGATAATATCCCTTATCAATTTGAGCGCCGTATTTAAAGCTCTTATCTTAAAGTCTAAAGAAAACGCGGTCAAAACTAAGTCTTCAGATTTCAATAACTCGTCTATTAACGTTTCCTTCTCACTGATTTCTGTGACTGCCAGCAGTTTGCTCATTGGTCCAACACTCTGAAAAGGTGGTACAATTTTCAATACTTCTACTGGTCGCTTTGGTATACTTAAATATACGATCCCAAGTAAAAAGTTAAGTGCTGCTGGCAAAATCCGTTTCGATAACCGCGAGAATTCAAGGGTAAGTGTCACTAAAAATAGGCCACCGGCGATATCCCGTCGTGACCGTATCCGGGACTTTGACAATATGTGTTGTAAGAATATATAACATGGTGTTACAACAGCATGTCGGAAATCTGAAGTACTGCAGTAATTAGATACAAGTTTGAAAAAAATAAGCGTTTCAAGTGTTGGAAATAATTTAGTATTTTTACGATAACTGGTATATTTTTCCTTGATAACCTCCAATAGCGTACTTGACATTTTTTCTGGATTCATGTGAACTAAGTCGTACATATGCGGGTTTAGCTTGTCCAGTATTTTAAATTTTGTGGATATGTCGTTTGGAGTGGCGTCGGTGAAAGTTTCATTTACGTACTGCAATAGATACGCAAAAAGTTTTTCCATCTTTTCTTTGTTGTTTATACCATCCAACTTTGGATGATTACATTTTATAAGACGCTCAATTACAACACCTTGCTCCTTGGGAGCACGCTTGCGCAACAATTTATTGAAATCGTTGTATTTTGTTGGAATATCCAATGTATATGGTAAACCAGGATATTCTTCTAAATTTGCTTTTGATTTCTTTTTCTTGTTACTGCTTACAGTCGTTCCTTGTTCATTTTCAACTTCAGCCTCATCAGATTCAGAATCAGTAAGTTTTAAATCGCTTAAGTTATCTACTTTATCCTCTTCGGCATTTGAATTAATATCACTTTCTGAACCCTCTTCTTCCGCATCTTCATCTTCTTCATTATCATCGACCTCTACGGATTCCTGCTCCAATTCTTTAGATTCATTTCCAATTAACTTCGTTCCTAATTCACCTTTAGTATAGGAAATTACATAAGACAAAATGTTAATGTATAAAGATGCTTCTTTTTTTTTAACAAACCATCTAAAGTGTATGCCAAAATTTCATCTTCCTCTTCCACCGCATAACCGAAATATCCATCATCTAGTGCATCGGCTGACCGGTGATTTGGTTGATTTGATGCAACTTCCACTTCTTCATCTCCACGCATTCGTCTCAGGCGCTCTTTTTCCAATTCTTCCAACCGTTCTTTTTCTTTCTTAGCTAAATCTTCCTCTGACAATAATTTATCAGCAACCACACCTCTAGGTTCAAAAATCATTTCCTTCAATGTTTTATCGTAATCATCTGGTTTGGGCTTTTTAAGCATTTCTTTTTTTGACATTTTGTCAACAAGTCCGAGTAGATCTTTATAGTTTGAATCCAATTTTTCAGTTAAAGTGTGCACTTCATCTTTCTCTTTCGCTATCTCCATTTTACGCTTCTTTTGCTCAGCAATCATTTCATCGATTGCAGCCTGTCGGTCCTTTGACAGAGCAACGTCTCCTCCAAAGTGTGCGGCTTCAGTGAACTCAGCTGGAATCAAAAATATAGTTCAACTTTTGCACAAAGAAAAATATTTAGTACAAACCATTCACTTTCTCATCATCTAAATCTTCATCATCGGATCGCTCGTCGCGAAACTGTTCAATATCCTCGAGTGTTTGACCACGATGTGTCAAAATTTCATCGTCGTTAAGGTTAAATCTTGAAGATTTACTTTGGTTAAGCTGCTCTACTCTTGCGGCCACAAAACGTGCATTGATTACATCTTCACTAAGTTGGTCGCTATTTTGATGTTTTCCTATTCTACGATCTCGAAATTTATTCGTTTTATGCTTTGCTTGATACTCTACCGCAAGCGTTTCCTGACGTCTCTTAACAGCTTTGGCTCGAGACACACCTGGTAATCCTTTGCTGTGCTTGGAAGTCCGTCCAAGAATTTGGAACTTTTCTCTGTTTATATGCATCTCGAAAGGATTTAATCTCTTCGAAGTCGCTGGCCTTGCAGTTGCAAATGGATTTGTATTAGCTGCTGCATCGCTTTTTTTGGCATAAACTTTGTCTGCTAAAGTTTTTTTGTTTTTCTTCGCTTTGGCCATAATTATTTTTAATCGCTAAAAAATTTAAGAAAAGAGCCTATATAAAATTGAGTATAGAATGGAACAAAACATTAATTTGACATTTAATTTCGGCACGTGGAGCCAGCATAGGGTTGCATTTGCAAATGACAAATATTAAAAGGTGTTCCCACACAGGGACTTTGCGTTCAACTTTTGCGTTCAACTCACTCAGGGTTGAATGGCTATATCTTGCCATCTATTGCCGGCAATTTGGTAGTTTGACAGCTACATTTTCATTTGCACGAAAACTTCGTGGCTGCAACATCATTGTTATTCTAGTATAAAAGCAAAAATTGAGCTGTCTCCTGTTAAAATATTTGTAATTATGTATTTGGTTGTAAAATAGCCTATCTTTTTAATTTTTTAATCGATTAAATCTGGCAAAAATACGTTTTCGAAGCTATCATACAAATGCGTATATCAAGATATAAAAAAGCCCACACAAATATTGCCGCTGATATAACTTATATCTAGCGACCAAAATGACAGCTGGGCAGCAATAAATATCCTGTGGAGACGGCCAGTAATAGCAATTGAGAAAAAAGTGTGTGACGTTCGTAACTTTGAAGTTTGCTATTTCTGTTTTGCTTCTTTCTTTATGTGTATTTTGTCGGTGGTTTATTTCAGTGATTTTTTGTGCAAATGTAATTAAAATGAAGTGCGCGGTGATTGGATGCAAAAACACGTACAAAAATAATAAATTGGTCAGCACAAACATGTGCACAACATTGCTTGCATTTTTTCATTATGCTTCGTCTTTATATTCTTTGTTTACTTTTCGCGGAAAATAACATGGGGCCGAAATTACAAACGTCAGCCAGAAAATTACTTTTTTCTTTTGCTTCATCTTATCAGATCTTGTGTAGTTGGATCATGGTTGTCAGTGACTGCTTTTTTTGATATTCCCTTTTGTTTGTTTACATTTTTGTTGTTGCCTTTTAGGCTTCAGTGACATCCACAGATGTTGGCTGCGTTTCATTTATGTCAAATGCAGCATGCGAAGTTCGCTGCGATGAAGGCAGTGGCAGTGAATTTAGAATTTGGGCTAAACTGAGCAGTACTGCTAACTGCCACTGCTGTATTGTGAGTCGCTTCATTGGACACCACACTTTCTAAAAAACAGCTGATTTCGAAAAACTGCCACTGCCACTGAGTTATTGTATTTTGTGCTTAAGTTACCTTGCATGTAAAGTGTCTTTCGGAAGAGGTTTTTTATTTCCAAAAGGCAAATCACAAGGAAAATTTCCATGGTTGTATTTACTATGGGTGGATGAAAAATTTTCGGGTGAATTTTTTTTCTGGAAAAACTCAGGATAACCGGGACGTTACACATTCAATTTTCCCCTTTCAGTTTTCAATACACTCACATTTTTTCACTAACATACTCTTATTTATAACTTGAATGGGCAACTTGCCTTCGATTTTTTCCTTTCAATTGAGTTTCAGTTTTGCTTTCAATTTTGTGAAAATAAAAATATACTAACTTTCTGCATGCTAAAATGTTAATCTACAATGGAATTAAAAATGGTCTTCAGAAGCTGGTTAGTGACATTGTTTTCTTGAAGACGATATATTGATAATGAAATTGATTCTCAAATTGGATGCAGCCAACGTAATGACTTTCAATTTTGATATTTTTTTTACAAGCAATGTGTGTGAGGAAATTTAAAGGCAAAACTGATTGTGTGTCGTCAGCGTATAAATTATAAGGCTATCTGCACACTTTTCTTCCAATCATTGTTGCCTTATCGTCTCGCCCTTAAATTTTGAGGCGAGCACATGCATTTCAATGGGGGCTGCACACTTGTCGTTATCGGCTAAATATCGGCAAATCGTAGAAGATGCAGAAACGGATAAGTACGATACTGTCGTTTGCTAACCGTCGGACTGGGTTTACACAGAGAAACTTTTGTTGCTCATATTCGGCAACGTCTCTTTTGGTTTTGCCCTTCGTGTGCACACAGAGCAATGATTTTGTACACAATTGTTGTTGACAGCTGTGAACCGCCAAATTGAATTGTTCGGACGAACGAGAAGCCAAAGCGTGTTGCCCGAGCACGTGGAACTCGGTGCCCTTCCCCTTTCCTCGTCGCCCTCTCTCCAACAAACTTCGAGCTGCCGCAACAAAAGTTTCTGTGTCTGAACCCAGACTCATGCACGCATAGTTTTTTAAAGCAGTGTTTGCATTGTTCAATATTTGCGTTCAACTCAGCGCAAAGTTGCACGAAGAAAAGTTGGATGGCTAAAAATATCAAAATATTTGCCATAAAAAGGTGTTTGCATTGTTTAGCTTTGCATTCAACTTTTTGGTGAACGGCCTTTCAACTAATCGCTTAAAACAAAGTTGGTCGCCAGCCAACATTTAGTCAATCAACTTTTTTTCGTGCAACCCTGCGTTGAGTTGAATGCAAACAATGCTTTACATTTTATGGGGAAAAATTTGTGAACACGCTAATATTTGCATTAAAATTATATAAAAATGAGTATTTAAAAAAAAACAGAAAATCACTGCTCTAAGCGAATTTTTAGAAGCCAAATGAATTGAGATATCACAACCGAGTGTGCGAAAGCGTAGTCGTCATGTAATCATTGAATCATGATTGTGACGATGAAGCAACTATTATTAGACGACCAAGTGCAGAGAGCCTAAAGCTGAAGGCGCATAATTTTATTTGCTGTGGCCTTGCGTTGATCCGTTGGTGCGTTGACGACGTTGAAAAATTTGCTGTTACACACCTTGTGTTGTGCCGCTCATTGTTTTGTAAACAAATAAGCATAGCCACAAATGTAATTTCAAATGTCAACGCATGAACGCAACAGAAAGCTGATGTCACATAAAACTTTTGCTTCGCTTTACGTGACAGATTCGCNAAACAGCTGATAAGCATAGCCACAAATGTAATTTCAAATGTCAACGCATGAACGCAACAGAAGAGTAGCGAGTTGGTTTACTTTCCACGGCAACTGCGTTAACGTATTCGTAACGGCGTCGTCTGTAATAGCTGTCATACAAACACACGTATTCAATTTTATTTGACATTGACGGCGTGACGCATTTGCCGGCGAACGCATGTTGTGTAGCTTCGCGTTAACTATACAAATAAAGATGTGGTTAAACGTGGCAATGCAAGGGGTTTTAATACGCATTTTGCTGTTAAAATGCGAAATCGAAAGTCTAATTTCCCGTGTAAACAGCCAGAAAGTCCTTTTTGCAGATTTGCAGAAATCACTTTCAGAAATAAAGATTACAAGGTGTAACTGCAACTGCAATTACGCAAGTCGCTTTCGAGAAGCAATTTCAACTTGCTCATGTTGCACTAGCGATTTTCATTTGTGCTGCAAGTGCTGTCAAACCAATCGAGTGTTGCCGTGTTACCCGGTTTTCGCCGAATTTATATAAGATTATAAAAATGTTGCATAATATTTAAATAAACACTTGTAATTATTGTAATCTCCTGATATGAACAATATAAGTTTCAAAGCGCTATTCACATTGTGGTTCTTTTGATCGCATTTGAGCAATTTTAACAAATTTTTCAGGTCAGTAATTTGGTTATTTATTTATTTATTTATTTATATAAGCATAAGAATGTCTGGAAACATAGGTGAAAATGGGCTTGTCTGCATTTACCGTGTAAACAGACAAAAATTAGTATCGGGAAGTTTGATTTTCAGAAATAAAAACTGCTTTCGAAAGGCACTTTACATGCAAGGTGTAACTGCTCCTGCAATCTCTTTTGGAAATTCTTAGGTTTGACAGACTTCTTTAAAAGGACTAGTGTGGCAACCTGAAGAAATTTCATAAAATCAACTCTGAGTTCGAAAATTCTTTATCCATTTCGAAATAGTGAAAAATTTTCTGGCTTGACGTGTGAAATTTACGCTTCTGAAATCTTAAATATCCAAAAGTAATTGTGGATCCGGAAAAAATCGTCTGAATTTATATTAGAAATATAATTGCAATTGTGCTTTATGCAAAATGAGTGAAACTCCTCCACGGCCGACAATAGGAGAAATGCAGCCGCCACAGCCGGACAATGGCCATAGCGAACGTGATTACCGTAGCAGGCATGACAATTCCGATCGCTCCCGTTCGCGTTCGAAAGACCACCATAGTCGAGATGCCAGGGAAAAGGATAAAGATCGAGATAGGGACAGAAAGAGAAGGTACTTATTTAACATGTCTTTCAACCGTTTTTTTTTTTAATTAATTTTTATTTTTTTGCTAAAAATATATATGTATTTTTTCACAGAGACAGGTCCCGTGAGCGTCACCGTGACCGAGAGAGTAACGACCGAGACCGTCGACAGGACAGTCGAGAAAGAGATCGTTACAAGCGGGATCGTGATCGCGAACGTAACCGAGATAGGGATCGCGATAGGGAAAGGGATCGTGATCGCGATCGCAGAAGAGACAGCCGTGACCGTGATCGGGAACGTAACACCCGTTCTCGTCGAAGTCATTCTCGTAGTCACTCTCGACGTAGTCGGTCGCGAAGCAATGATTGTGATGGCCGTCGAAAGCGACGTTCTCGTAGTCGGACGGAGAAACGGGATCGGGATCGTGGGCGTGATCGCGGTGGGCGTTCACGTAGTCGTAGTTATGAAGCTCGAAGACACGACCGCAGCAGCAGAGATCGAGATCATAATGAAGGCAATGCTGTCGACTCTGATTTTCGCAACGGTCGAGATCATCGCATGGATACAATTAAAGAGGAACCTCGTGAAAGGGGGTTTGATTTAACACAAACTATTCAAGAATTAATGAATAGCACCACATCTTCAAAAAACTTTGCTGCGCTATTTCAATGTTCCAATAGTAATGATTCTTGTAGTAATGGACCTTCTGAAAATTCACGTGAGTGATTCCTAACAGTTATGATAAATATGATTTTACATATTTGTTTCGTTATTGATTTTGTAGAAGATGGAACTGATCGTAAAAAGCGTAAGAGATCACGTTGGGGTGGCACTGAAAATGACAAGACTTTCATACCTGGGATGCCAACAATCTTGCCCCCCACACTAGACTCAGCTCAACAGGAGGCATATTTAGGTAAAGTATACAAATAATTTATTTTTTGTACATATTTTTATTGTAGGTAGTATTGCACGCTTTAGAATTATCTCTAGTTTTAAGAATAAACTTACACAAAAAATAATCATAATGAAAAACAGCAAAATTTCATCGATCTCCATGTAAACGAACCCTGATCGTGGCTTCACAGAAATGCGTCGAGATTGCAGCCAACGGCAGCTGAACACCATATTCAAATAATGCTCTTTAATACAATCGTTTATTAATCTATCGTTTTCTTTAGGGGAAACTACAAAAAGCATTCATTTACGAGAAATGTCGTCGTATGTGGGTTTAGTTGGAATTAATATTTTATTTTAAGTAACCATTTTTTTAAGTAGTTAATGTAATGCTAATCAGATTCTTGAAAAAATTTAAGGTTTAACAGCCAACTCCCGTCCGTATGCACAGGATGCACGGATCAGATCAATCCTACCATAACGAGAAGCGAATTATTGCTATCGTAATCTTCCATACACGGGATTTCGATGTAGTGTCTGTAAAGTAAATAGAATCATTTATAATTTCCGTTCTTATAACATTAATGAAATTGTTAAATTCACGAATAATTAACAAATTTTATCAGTTCTTTACCAACAAATATGTAAGTATTCATAATGGAATAGACTACGCCTGTGTTCTGAGAGAAAACAGAGAATACTCGCGCTAGCTGACTTATCGCCAAAAAAAAAAATAGCAAAATCATGCAACATCGCCAGCAAAATCCGCATATACACTGTTTAATACAAAAATCTCTAATAATGAATTCTATTCTTACTTTGATTTTATATAAAGTTATTGTATCATTAATAAATTGCAACTTTCACTAATATAGAGGCATATCTCGACTCTTTCTTTTTTCTAACCCGCTCTAATTTCAGTCCAACTTGAAATTGAGGAAATCAGCCGCAAACTACGCACTGGAGACTTGGGAATACCGCAAAATCCAGAAGAAAGGTTTGAATTTCTATGTACACAATCATTGACCGTTGCTTTTCTATACATCTGCAGCCAAGATGGGTGGCACCTACTTTTTCGCAACTTAATGCTGTTTGGTTTCCAAGGCCTACGCTTGATATAAGTGATGACATATCGAACCAGGTTTAAGCGATGCTTTTAGAATAGAAAGCATCACCAATAAATCATTTTTTTTTTAATTGCTTAAATACCACTATGTTAAGGTTTACAAAAAGTCAGTCAAAAACAGAAATCGTGGTTTATTTATGAAACGTAGTTCGACCCTTATTTTAATTCTAGTTCTGCATATGTACTCGATTAGTATCTTTTGCCAAAATTATATGTGCTTGCTCCTATTGCGTACGTAAATCTAGCAACTGTTTGCAACACATTTATGATTCAAAAGCCTCAATTTAATAGTTTATTCTATTCAACATTTAGCATCAGATGCGATTTTACACCGGGATAAATTTTTACAAAATAGAATCCAATTTTTTAATACGATTTTAAATACGGGTACAGTGACTCAAACAAAAGACCCCATGTTGATTATTTTAAATATTCGTAATGTTTTTCGAGCTAAATTTTTTTCTTTTTTTTCTATAAAAATACCGTCCAAGCTTCAACCGAATCCATATAAATCAGTTTCACACTTGATTCAAAATTTAGGATAAATCAAAAAATTTTCATCAAAATTTCAACTTTTTAATCTGAATTTGTAGAACGTTTTTGTGTATGCTGTTTTATAGCTCATACAATTCTAGTCTGATCAAGTGCAAGTTTCAACCCGCTTAAAGATCGCGTTAATTTTTTGGAATCATTTTTTTGGAGAATACTTGTTCGTTTTTTTTTTTTAATATAACAAGGGCAATTTACAAAAACTGGCGTTAGTTTTTTTGAAATTTGAACTCTGATCTAATACTTTTCGTGTAAAAACCTGTAAAAATTACAAAAAAAAAAATTACTCTAAAATTACTCTCTAAAAAAGTATACGGGAACAAAAAAGCACTTTTCCTGTAAAAACGCCAAACAGTCTATCGCTTGACACTTTTCATGATTTTACCAGAATAAAAAATTCGGGTAAAACCTTGCAAACTCTCTACACAACTCTCCAAAAATCGCTCTCATTTACAGGATTATGGAGTACGGGAACATTTTTCCTGTAACTTTCTGTAAGTTTGTGTTAAAACCTGTAAGTTCATGGAGTACTGGATCAGAGCTTTTATTGCTTACGGTCTCCCGCGTTTTATTTCATAAGAAATGCATGCTTATATGGAAAAAAGTGCAAAAATCCGCCACAAAAAAAAATCTCAAAAATCAAAGGGGATTTTCTTAGCCGTTTGAAACTTGCGCTTCATTCATTGTATGGGCTATAAAACTGCACACCAAAAAATGTCCTAAAAAGTTTAAATTTTAATGGAAATTTGTTGAATTTTCCAGAATTTTGTATCAAGTTTCAAACTGATTTGTATGAATTTGGTTGAAGCTTGGGCGGTATTTTTATAGGAAAATAACAAAAAAAAAATTAACTCGAAAAGCATTACGAATATATAAAAATATCAACACGTGATTATTTGTTTGAGTCACCGTATTTCTTAACTGGATTTGGGAGATGTAGTGTAAGTCATTATTAAGTAAATACACTAATTCTATTTAAATTTACTTCAGCAGATCTGTATTAATGAAATACATGTTTTCTCTTTCATGGCTAAATGCAGAAGACAGCAAAAAGCCTAAGATTTAATTGCAACGAGGCACATGAACGAATTTCAAAACCGAACGCTGAATTAAAATTGGGGAAAATACAGTGGTGCACATCGGCTAAATTCCGTTAAACAATTAATAAACGCTATTAATTAAAATTTTTCTCTTTTCCCCTAGCAAAAGTGAGACCTAACCAGAAATTTTTTATTCTAATAGCTAATTAATACGAAATTAATTTTCAGGATATGTATAGGATTATAAAATCTAAGTTATTTACATACTACAGCATTTATGAGTAAAGTCACAGCCCTGCGGTAGTTGAAAACTAAATATTTTGAAAATATCCATATTTTCTTTCTGTCATTCACAGATCACCATCTCCGGAACCAATTTATAGTTCTGATGGCAAACGGTTGAACACCCGTGAGTTTCGTTTCCGCAAGCGTCTGGAAGAGCGTCGCCACCAATTGATCCAGAAAATGCAAAGCGTTAATCCTGAGTTTAAACCACCGGCCGATTACAAGTAAACTGCAAAATATATAAATTTTAAACTTATTTTTTGAATGACGATTATTTCTCGTAGGCCGCCAGTCACACGTGTTAGCGACAAGGTTTTAATACCACAGGAACAACATCCAGATATAAATTTCGTTGGTTTGCTAATTGGTCCACGTGGTAACACTCTGAAAGCGATGGAGAAAGAAACAGGCGCTAAGATCATTATTCGCGGCAAAGGTTCCGTGAAGGAAGGTAAAGTCGGTAGGAAAGATGGTCAACCTCTGCCGGGTGAAGATGAACCACTGCATGCATTCATTACTGCACCTAATCCGGAGGCAGTCAAAAAAGCTGTAGATAAAATAAAAGATGTAATTCGTCAAGGCATTGAAGTTCCGGAGGGTCACAATGATTTGAGGCGCATGCAATTACGAGAGTTGGCACAGTTGAATGGCACCTTGCGCGAGACTGATTGTCCACGCTGCACAAATTGCGGATCTAGTGAGCACAAGTCTTGGTTGTGTCCCGACAAACCCAATGTGACAAATAGCATTGTGTGCACTTCGTGTGGTGGAGCCGGACATATATCAAAAGATTGTCGCAGTAAGAGACCTGGTGCCGCAGGTGAAGCAACCACTGAGGACTCTCAGGCAAAAATTGACGAGGAGTACATGAGTTTAATGGCGGAGTTAGGAGAGGGTCCGCCCCCAAGCGCCCAGAAAGCCACCGTTGACCCATTAGCACAGGTGCACCTCAACCGCGGTTATAGTCTATTTGATAAAAAGCCAGCTCAAACATTGGCTATACAAGCGCCACCGCCCACAATCACCCAGCCGGCTCCACCACCCGCGCCTCTCATGCACACAGGTCCACCACCACCACCCATACCACCAGCTTGGGGAAGTGCAGCTGCCCCGATGCCACCATTGATTCCGCCGCCATGGATAACTGCGGCACCTCCACCACCACCAGGTGGTGAGGCTTTGCCACCACCTCCTATCCCTGGCGCTTCCTTGCCACCACCACCCCCTGGAACTGGGCCGATGCCACCACTGCTCCCTCCACCACCGGGAACGCAAGCACCATTGCCGCCATGGTCTCCACCAGGACCCCCAGGCGGCTTAATGCCACCAGGATTCGGTGGTTGGGGCGGGCCTGGTTTCATGCCCGCACCGCCATGTGTACCACCACCACCACCATGTGCGCCACCTCCTCCTGGTATGCCTGCACTTAATCAACCACCTCCCCCTCCGCCACCGTCTAATTGAAATTGGTTTGGAAATAATTGACTGCGAAGGTTATTATTAGTATAAGCCACTCAAGTCAATTGTCTAAGATGAATACCGGATATCCAGCATTTTAAGTAATGCAATGGAAAAATAGTTTAAGTTTGACATTTAAATCTATCTCAACCATAAACTTTGGTTTTTTCCTAGGTTACTTTCCCCATCTTTATTCTATAACTATAAATGCAGTTGTAGTTTTACGAGTTTGATTCAAAAAATAAAGCTATACTCTACATATAAAGTTGGTTTCGTGTCTTTGATATTTCTTTACTTTTCATGCCAACAAAATCTATAAATTCTAGATTTTAAAATGTATTCTAAGTAAAGTGCTTATCCGTGCTTTTGGAAGTATTCTTTTGAATCGGCAACGTCCGGTTTGATTGTATCTGGGTTCTTCTCTGGATGCCAATTAGCCGGGCACACCTCGCCATGCTCCTCGACAAATTGGAATGCCTTGATAAGACGCAGCACTTCGTCCACAGATCGACCAACCGGTAAATCATTTATAGAGAATTGACGCACGATGCCGTTGGGATCGATAATGAAGGTACCGCGCAGAGAAATGCCTGCGTTCTCGAGCAGCACGTCATAATCATTTGAAATCTTTTTAGTTATGTCGGAGAGAAGTGGATAACTAAGGCCACCAAGGCCACCATCTTTGCGGGCCGTGTTGCACCAAACCAGGTGACTAAAATGTGAATCAACGGATACACCAACAACTTCTGCGTTTAAATTCTTGAACTCGTCAATGCGTTCACTAAATGCAATGATCTCAGTTGGGCAGACAAAGGTGCTAAAATAAAACATAAGTCATCAATTAAGAGGTCAATAACCGATAAGAGAATTGAATTGTACTTACAAATCTAAGGGATAAAAGAACAACACCAAATATTTTCCTCTAAAGTCTGCGAGTTGTATCTCTTGAAAGTCATTGCCCACAACGGCCAATCCTTTGAAATCCGGCGCAGGTTGTTGTACTTTGACAGTCAACAGTGGTGCAGCTAAAAAAAAAAAAAAACGAGATAAGAACTAGCAATTAACACCCATATGTACCTAGAAGCATAAGGATCTATATAGGCTTATGGGACCACTTACTTTGATGTAACAGCCGTCCAGCGGTTATCTGCTGACGACCCATGCGTTGGCATAAGGTAGGCACCTAAAATGGTTAAAACATTGAATTGCAATTACGTAATACATAATTCGACGCTATCTATGCATAAAGGCTAACTTACATTTCTGAGAAGCGCTCTTGCAAGGAACGACATTGTGTAGGTATATATTTTACGTTGAGCTTTTTCACCTGATTCAATAAATATGGAAATCACTTCCCTTTGACTTGAAATCTCGCTTAAAATCTTTACTTAAAATTTCGCGAAAGTGCCGGTTTTCCGACCATTTGAGATGAATGGTAAACAGTGTTGCCGCGTCGAAAATAAAATTTACCAAAATCGTTAAAAAAATTTACCAAATCTCGTAAAAATTAAACAACTTATTTAATTAATTTGGGCTTTTCTTACCAAGCTTGGTAAATTGGTCATAGAAATAAAAAAATTAGCAAGTAAGTAAGTAAAGGCAATCTAAGGCTCAAAAGTAAGGATTTTGTAGTCTAACAAATGCTTAATTTGAAAACTATTACCTATTATATATTATTATATATATTATAGTTAGCAGCCCTTCCGCTATTTTTTTTTGAATGCATACATAAAACGAGTTTAGTATCTTTTTATCCATAATGTGCATGTTGATCTTGTCAAGCAAATGAAGAGACTTAAGGTCGCCTCCCAACTGCAAATAGTTTTTATGCGAAAAGATTTCATGGCAGAAGAACACTCGGAGATTTGAGAATTCTACGACCGCGGATCGGGAGTTGCGTTGAACAACATTTCCTGGAACTTTATGCGGGATCCTAAAATAAAATAGAAAAATTTATTGACTCATGGTCAGAAATGAATTTTTGAGGAAAATTATCCTTTTTGAACATTTTAATAAAAAAAAATTTAGCAAGAAGAAAATTTTAAACTTTAACAGGCAGGAAAAAATTAATAAATTTTGCTTAAATTGAAGCAAAACGGCAACACTAATGGTGAATGGACAAAACAGCAGCTACAGCTGACAGCGGAGTAGTCCCTAAAAGCAGTGTTGTCGTCCATAGGTTTTTCTCCCTCAAGTTCGATGTGCAAGCGCGACTATGAGCAAACAAGTTTGAAATAAATCGTCGTCTAAGAAAAACATTGTCGTACGCGTCATTTTGATTTTTTTTAGTTAAATATGCAGTTCTATTTTTTTAAAAAGGACCTTTCAGTTGGTGTTATCAGTTTTTAGATATCTCATTTAGTTGTCGAGGTATTGAGTAAGATTTTGTCGTATTTGCAGGTTCGCAAGCGACTCGGCCAACATTTCGCTGTATGTGACGAAGAATTTCTCATACGACAAAATTTTCATACAGTTTGATGAAATTGATTACTTGTTGATATTAGCTCTGATCCAATACTTTTCGTGAAAAATCCTGTAAAACTGTCAAACAGCAAAATTACTCTCTGAAGTGAGAGTAAAAAGTGAGTAACAACAAAAAGTACTGGAACAAAAAATTCATTTTTCCTGTAAAAACGTCACCCAGTGATTGCTTGACACTTTTCATGATTTTACCAGAAGAAATAGTTCGGGTAAAATCTTGCAACTTCATTCTCTACACAACTCTCCAAAAGTCGCGCTCTCTTTTACAGGATTTTGGAGAATTTTGGAGTACGGGAACATTTTTCCTGCAACTTCCTGCAAGTTCGTGTAAAATCCTGTAAGTTCATGGAGTACTGGATCAGAGCTATTGGCTGCATTTCTTTATTCATTCTGAACATTTGGAATAAACTTTTTTGTTTACTTATTCTTTAGAATATTCCTGATGATATGCTAACGTATATTTCAAACGTATTCTGTTTGTTCCGGCTGTGAAATGAGATTATCCGGAATGTATAAAGAAACGCAGCCATTGTCTTAAGCTGCCTTTACATGAGGCGATTTTTTGACAGGCGATAATCGCCAGCAAAAGTTGACTTGTTGTGTACTTTGAGACAAGAGATTTTGAATCACCATTTACACGGCAGATTTTTCTGAAGCAATGTTGAATCGCTTGGAAAATCGCCTCATGTAAATCCAGCTTTATGTGACACATTGTATTAGTGATGTGCTGAGTCAATACCATAGTTAATTTATATCTCAGATGTATTAAAATCAATTTTTAGTCCAAATAATGGCAACAACAAATCTAAATTCAGATAAAAATAGAAATGTTTCACACAAACACAGTAAGCACTTACCATATCATTAATTTTTTGCCTCCTTCCATTTTCTATTAGCTTTTTTAGTGTTTAGATTATTCACACTCTTCGTGCAGTCTTTAATTTCCGTTAATTTAAATACAGTTGATATTGACACTTTTCAAGATTTTGCCAGCCAAAATTCTTCTGACTAAATCTGACTACTCGATTTTCAAACTTTTTTCTTTGTTAGAAAGGTAAAACCCATGTCTTTCAAACAGAAAAAAATGTTATTCGACTATACGGAAACGTAATTTCTACATGAAAACGCCTGCAAATGTTTGGTGTAGCACAGTGTTATACAAGAATGATAGAATACAAGATTGCGCCGATTGCAGCAGAATTCGTGAGAGTAAGTTTAGCGTGACGTCATCGTAGAGTTGACAACTGAGAGCGGCGAGAATGAGGGCGACTAGTGATGTGCTGAATTGTCCCCAATACTCGGTACCCAATACTTAAAAAAGATTTCGGTACCCTATACTTCCTTTTCGGTATCCGATACCGATTATTTACATTAAACCCTCGCCATTATATGCATTTCAGGTTTAGAAAAAACTTTCATTACTAATTTATATGATATCGGCTAAAACACTTGAACTTATCGCCACAGAAAAATATTATTTTATCAGTTTTAACCTTAGTCGACCCAAGGTTCACGAAAAATACTTTGACGGATGAAGAAGCCTTTCAGGGGAGAGATTCTGTAGCCAGTTAGCGACAAGTTTCGGATCGATATCGCACTTGTTGACTTACAAATATTTGATATCAAACGTCGACAAAACCGATACCGATTCGAAAATTGTCGTTAACTGGTTACAGAATCTGTCCCAGGCCTACAAAAATGATATCGTCCGATTCAGCTGGAACAAAAATGCTTCAAACAAGTAAGGGTTTCTCTGTATTATGGCATCGAACCGACATATATACATCTTTCATTTGAATCAGTAAAAAAGCTCTATTGGCTCTTACATTCGGGTTTTGTTAGGCGTTTTTTCCATATTTTTGGCCTATGTGCGCTTTTATTCGAAACCTAAATGTTTCGGTACCGAGTATCGAGAGTATTGGGTACTTAAAAGTATTGACTCAGCACATCACTACTGCTGTCTTCTCTACTATGACGTCACCAAAACAGCTGATTCTGTCAAAATCACTGAGAGCCGAGTAGCGGTATCGTCATCGGCGCCACCTCTGTATTCTCTCCACCGTGAGTGTTATATACATACATATGTATGAAGTAGATCTCTCATAAGCTGAAACAATATTTTGGGACATAGACTACTTTTACACAGTTCAAGTATTGAATTCAATTCTGCTCGCTTATGAAAGAAAGGGGGTGAGAAGAAAAGGGACGAGTATACATGCGTCTGTACAATCAAGTCAAGTCCAAGGCGCATCAATACAAGGTGGTGTTGATTGAACAGCTGATTATATATTTTTGTCTCTACACTAGTACAGAAAATTGTCACCCAAGACGAAATGACGTACGTATGCTTCATTTATTCGCTTCATCTTTTCGTCTTAGCGCCGGCAGTGGCATAATTACCAATTACTTCCCCGGTGCCCGTTTACACACAATTTTCCCAACCGACACTTCGGCGTAATTTTCCCAAATTACAGATGAAAACATCGTCGCGTGGCGGAAAGCGCTAAATGTCGCCAAATATGGCGGCCGCAGAAAATCTGACTAGCTCAGAACTAGCGTAGAACTAGACCATTTGCGGACAGAACCAGTTCTAGCTCAATACCCGAGCAATGCTTTCAACTGTCCAGTTTTACACGGCGATGTCATTGGCGGTGGCTATTGTCGCCCAGTGCATTACTTTGCAACCAGTTTGTAATTGGTTCCGTTTTGGACAGTTTTTTTTTTATAAGAAAATGTATTTGCGATTCGATTTTTGGACATATTTTTGGTTTTTTTCTCTTTTCTTTTACAGATTCCGTTTTTGTTACATCTATATATATAAAAATTAATTGCTGTTCGTTAGTCTCGCTAAAACTCGAGAACGGCTGGACCGATTTGGCTAATTTTGGTCTTGAATTATTTGTGGAAGTCCAGGGAAGATTTAGAAGGTAAGTAAATGTGATAAAATGCTAGGAATTTAATAAAAACAACAACTTTGTTTTTCCTTAGAAATAGGGATGGTCGATTATCATTGATTTTCGAAATCAAATTGAAAGAATAGTTATATCTTTGTAACTACATATTAATTCTCAGGAGGTAAGAAATAAACTTAATTTTGGCTAGCTTCAGTTGTTTACTATCTATCAGATTATTTTTATGTAGATTGATAAATCTTAAGTTTTGTCACAAATTAAATTTATGAACGCAACCATAATGTTTGACATTTGACAACCAACAAATAGATCGATCCTTTATGTCGATCGATTCCTCTTGTGACAAAGAGTGCATCCTTCTATCNGTCGCAGTCAATCAAATGTGCGAAGCTACCTCATGTGCTAACCGCACTGATGACCAGAGTGAGACAGATCGAGAAAATAGTCGTATTGCTATCAGGGATGAAAAATTGAAATTTCATATTGTACCTAATATCTTAAAATAAATGTACCTAAATGAGACAGATTGTACCTAAAAAAAAGTTACATCATTCATATGTAGTTTTTTTTATAAATTTTATTTAAAACATGAATAAAAAGGATGGATGTACTTTAAACATGATTCGGTTTTTTTTTTAACTGAGCCTATATCTATAGGCTATAGTCTAATGGGAATCGGAGAAGCGTTGTTTTCGTCTAATTTTGACTACTGAAAAATATTGTCGAAAAAGACAAAAAACACACTTTGCGAAGTATACTTCTTTATCCAGCAACAACACGAAAAGTCTGCTAATTTATCCGATTCCTTTTAATAGGTGCAACAAGTCTAGAGAAAATAATCAAATTGCCGTAAGTAACTTCGAAAGTGTTTTAAATATATTTCCGGAAATGAAAAAGCGAATATGGGTCAGTAATAATAATTGTACCTAAAATCTACTGACTGTACCTAATGTACCTTTAATTCATCAAACGTCGGAAAAAGCTACAATTGTACCTACTTTTTCATCCCTGATTGCTATGTCCGAATTGCGTTCTTTAGTGAGTGACAATGAAGTAGATAGGCTTACTGCCATCCCTAAATTGGCGCGTCAAGCGCCAAACAACTGTCAAAAATCCTCATGCCCATACAATTTGTATGAAGCATCCCACAATAACGCGGCGCTAACGCCGAGCAAATGGAATTTTCATTTTTGACAGGGCGTTACGTGTTGAAGTTGGATGCGGAAGACGGAAAGAAAGAGAAAGGACAAAAAAGTGAAAGAGGAAACGAGAATAAAAACGAGAGGATCTGAGAAAACGTCAAAAATTACGACGCGTTGATTTGGGGATAGCGCGCGCTGACACTCGTCGACAATGGATAACGCAACGCTTAGCGCTCCAATTTAGGGACGGCAGTTAGAATGCAACGAGTTCATGCACATCAAACACAACAACAGCGAGCACGACATAATGAAATTGAGAGAGCCCGCAGACGCAGTGCTCCTGTGATCCTGGAACGAGCTGCATTCCACTATGATCCGGCAATAGGTTATTGTGCCCACAAAATGGTAACAATTGGGGAAATGACAAAAATTTGTAAATATTCTAAGGCGTTAAAATACAGTGGTGAATCGACTGGATTATGTTGTGCTGGAGGCAAAGTAAAATTGCTATACAATACAATACATTATATAGATAACTAGATCGCCCTCACCCTCTTCGCTGAGTGTATGAAATTTTTACGTGCTACATTGAGTAAAATTTATTTCNCTCACCCTCTTCGCTGAGTGTATGAAATTTTTACGTGCTATATTGAGTAAAATTTATTTCAAGAAAACTCAATTCAAAAACAGGAGGATTAAAATTTGTTTAACCACCTTCAAAATATTTTTAAACTAAAACTTTCATAAACTTATCATTTGTCATAATAATAATAATAATAATAGATTGGCGCTTACATATATGTTAGTGTTTGGCCGAGCTTCTCCTCCGATTTGTGGCGTGCGCCTTGATGTTGTCACATAAAGCGGAGGGCCCTCAGTTTTACGCCGACTCCGAGCGGCGATTGTATTTTAATGAGAAGCTGTTTTTCTTGGCAGAAATACACTCGGAGGTTTGCCATTGCCTGCCGAGGGACGACCGCTGTTAATAAAAAACCTTTTTTCTATATTTTTTGCGATGTTGCTTTAACCAGGGTTTGAACCTAGGCGTTGCGGAGTGGAAGCGCGCACTGCTTACCACTACACCGCAGCGGCCGATTTGTCATACTTTTTCAATTAACTTATCCCCTGAATTCAATTTGAGATTTTAAACAGATGGACACCCCTTACATGTAGTTTTGATACCCATTTTGTAATAATTCATTTAAATTATTAATAGTTTGAATTTAACCTTTTGAACAGTTGGCAACCTTTTTAAACCTGTTTCGTGTGACACTCATATATATTGTGATACATATTCAAAACCATTTCGATTCATACCAATCTATACCAATATATATTGAAGCCGCTTTTTGTGTTCGCAAAGCTCGAGAACGGCCGAACCGAGTTTTTTGTAATTTCCGACACCTGATTCAGATATCCCAAGGATTATCATAGGCTAACAAAATTTTCGATATATAGAGGGGGCGTAGAACCTCCCATAAAAACCGAATTTTTTATACCGAATATCTCTGGAAATGTTCATGGTAGAGTACTGGAACTTGGTGTGGAGTTATATGAAATCAATCTTATACTCACGGAGANTGCTCCTCCTAAATGCTCGGACAAATTTAAACGAAGTTTTTTGTGTGTTTTTGAGTAACTCTCTGGATAGTGTAGNCAAAACGGGCTATCTGAAAAGAGGGAATGGCGCCGTACAAATGCTCCTCCTAAATGCTCGGACGAATTTAAACGAAGTTTTTTGTGTGTTTTTGAGTAACTCTCTGGATAGCGTAGTTTCACAAATTCACCCGCCAGTTGGCATTAGAGTTAAAAATGTTATTTACGATCAACTTTGGCTAATATTCAAAATATGTATTGGTAACGGTAAAGGCAATACTATTACAAAAAAGAGCTGCTACGTGGCGCTGGAGTCATTACGAATAATTGCCAAGTTAGAAAAGGTGCCGTGAATGTCATATTAAATCGACCTGCTGCACCACTGAGTATATCTAACTCTTGTGCGTTACGATTGGCCCAATGGATGTGATTTTCCAGTATTATTATGCGTTAAAGCTTTATTCGGAGACACCATTGTTGAGTTGTGCAGGGGTAAATCTCATATCACCACCGATTAACCAGCCGCCAAAACCATCGCGCGCCTTTTACTGTAATTCAAGTAAAAAAAATTATTTTCGTAAAAGTTACTTTTACTTACTTTTAAGGTATTTCGCCTGAAATAAGTCTATGTATANAATTAACCAACCGCCAAAACCATCGCGCGCCTTGTACTGTAGTTCAAGTAAAAAAAATAATTTCGTAAAACTTACTTTTAAGGTATTTCGCCTGAAATAAGTCTATGTATATTGGATTTCTGTAGAACAATTATACGCATCCATTTTGAAATTGGCACCAAATATACTATACCTTTTTTGGGACAGATTAACTATGGAACCGGCCGCCAGGGAGTCAAGAGGAAATGTTCTTCAAATTTATTTCTTTGTGAGATTAACCGTTCTATAAAATGTTTCACAATTAGAGAATTTCAAAAACTTCATGACGAACATAACGCTTTCGTTAGGTTATTTAAGGCGGAAAACNGACGAACATAACGCTTTCGTTAGGTTATTTAAGGCGGAAACGACCATCAAAACATAATCTTAGCCGATGTACGTGCCAATGGAAATCGTTAACGTGAAAATATTCGACCAAAAGTTTCAATAAAAAAAAATAAAAAAATAATTTTGTGCGGGGCGAAGTTCGCCGGGTCTGCTAGTATTATATATTTTTCATTTTAATTTATTTAATTTTGATTCTTTTCACTACATTTTAAACCAATTCGTTTCATTTCTATCATTTCAATTTACATATTTCATTTCATGTCTATTCATTTGAACCACTTCAATTCAATAATTTAATTTAATTTAATTTAATATTTTATTATTATAATTTTATTTTATTTTATTTTATTTTATTTTATTTTATTTTATTTT
>NW_016158581.1:0-90777 GCF_001687245.7 Rhagoletis zephyria | reverse complement strand
TACCACTACTCGAATAGTGGTAATGAAATGCTCAGTGCATTAAAAATTTTCTGCAGCGTGGGTATAGACGGACACACTCGAAAAGTCACTCATAATGTCCATGCTGGAGTATGGCCCAGAAGCATGGACAGTGAAAAAATCTTTTGAGGCGGCTCTTGGAGTTTTCGAGAGAAAGATTCTGTGGAAGACGGGCTTTGCGCCTTCTCGATGGCTAGTACCGCAGACGATGAGTTGTATGAGCTTTACAATGACATAAAGGTGGACCCCGCTGACATTGGCATGGCGTACGAATGGTTTAAAACGATGCAGCTCTGAAAGTATGCAATGCGGCTACAGACCCGATCCAGAATAAAAATTCTGTTTAAATGCATTTATAATGACTCGGCATTGAGAGTTTGGCAGGATTTCTTTTAATACACAGTATGGCGCATTTAGGTCCTGCCCGAAAAAAGCATTAAACACAATCTTACACTTAATGCCATTGATCTCTACCTTAATGAAGTGGTAATGAAATCCGCAGTCAGATTCAGAGTCTGGACTAAAGGGAATACGCCAATTCAGTCACAGAACGATCATCAACAAAATACAATCATAAAACATACCGAAAACATGGAGGGCTGAGTGGAAGATCGACCTATCTCGGCCAGTTCCAAAATGCCCTATATCGGAAAAAGCAAGAACGCCCTACTTCAGAATTTCATTGAAGAATGCCCTATCTCAGAATTCGGTTCAAAAATGTCCTATCTCAAAAGAAATAACATACATTGAAAATGTGCTGACTTAGGTCGTTTTTGAATCGACAGCAGAAATAGGGCGTTTTTCAATTAAATTAGGTTCGAAAACATACAGGTGAGAATCTAATCCAAAAGAGAGTGGAGGAGGGGCAGAGTGGCCGTTAAAGAGGCAATCTCTCTCTACACCGACGGTTCAAAGATCGACTGTGGTGTGTGATCAGTTGTCTACCCCGAGTAACTCGGCGTCTCGTTGTCTCTCCGGTTAGGGCATGAGGCAAGTATCTTCGGAAGTATTAGGCATCCTTGAAGCTTTAAAGGTTCTAGGAGTAGACATCGGCAGAATTAAGAAAGCAACAATATACTCTGACTGTCAAGCGGCTCTGTTAGCAATAGCATCACCGGTCATCAAATCCCAGCTAGTCCTGAATTAGCTATGTAGAATCCCCACGAAAGTGCATCTAACGCTAATTGTGTCATCTAGTACTATGAAGCACCACAACCAACCAACAATGGCCAGGACATTGCCTCTTTTGATCAGGGTTTTTTTCCGCAACTATCCTCATGTTATAAAGCTAGTCTAAAAGCAGGTTTTTTTAGAATCACCTTCTGCAGTTTCTCGAGAATCTCAAAACTTCAACAATGACAGAATAACGGGGTTAAAAAGAAATGCCGAAATTTACGTTGATCGAGACTATTAGGATACTAAAACGACGTCATTTTCATCTCAACAATCTTCTATATATAAATACGCCGCAAGAAAATTTTTTTGCAATCCCCTTTTTGAAGGCACTGTTCGCTCGATTTCAATGAAACATACACCGATTCAAAGGATATAACTTCCTCTAATCCAGAAATATTATTCCTGATACAAAGGGGACGTGGCATCTGCCATATAGACTAATATGTGAAAACCACTATATCTCTAAAACCAATTATGGTGGGGAACTGAAACTTAGCACAGATGCATAGATTGTAAACACCGTACTACGAAATATGGTAGATTTTGGAAAAGGGGGCGCCCATACAAACTGAAATTCTCATGTCGCCTATGTCTGGAACCGCCTATGCTAACGTCCTGAAATTTCACACAGCTATTTATGATATCAATAGCGTACTTATGGAGTTTGCTTTTTCGGTCTAATTTCAAGGAAATTTTGAGGAGGCTTGGTAGAATTAGCATTAGTCAATCCGGTATTATCGTTCATAATCGATTTTAAGTTTTGCTGTAAATTCGCTATAAATTATGCTGGTGGACTTCAAAATAGTAATTCGCATAAAGGAGTAGTATTGGTGACAGGTAAAATTCAAAAGTGTATGAAGAGATATGTCGAATTTCGACAACTGGGCAAACACTAGTATTACTTAATTGGACTAAACATTTGTACATATATGTATTTTCCCAAACATATGGTCGAGCTTCTGCAACACCGTCGTGATTTGTTTCACCAGTGACCAATTCGCTGATGGTTTCTAATGGCATAGGTTATGCGAATAACTGAAGAGACGAATTTTCCACCTCATCTTAAAGCCACTTTATTCGATCTTCTTCCTTCCTATACTTGCGGCAAAATAACAACCATGCAGGGAGTGACGTTAGCTTATACCTAACTTTAGTCTGTTTACGCGAACACTAGTGCTAACTATTAACTGTGTATTTTGTTCGAAAAAAGCTAACTACTTTTGTGGGGCGATGGCCGCAAAAAAGTCAGACCTGGATACCTCTGCATTACATGTCAACTAACTTGTAACTAACTACTTTTGGACATAAAATATCAATAAGAAAAACAAAATATTTTTTTGTTTTTTTACTTTTTTATTTACTTATTTATTTACTTTATTTTATTACATTTCATATTTGTTTACATATTCTGCTCTGGGTGGCCCCATATTCGAACACCGTCAGACATAACTTCAAAATGATAGTATAAAATTTCGATCTTCCTTTTATTTGTCCTGAATATGAAAAAGAATCTGCGAAGTTCAGAAAAAAAGTGTATTGAAAGTAATTTTTGTATGAGGATATTTAATAGAAACTTGTAAAGAAAACCAACTCCCGATTGCGTCTGCATGACTCCTGCACGACTTTACAATTCACTTTAAGTTGGTTTTGTCATAGCTAATTAAAAGTGAGGTATTAATCGAAATCTCGCCAAAAAGCTAACTATAAGTTGGTTAGTTTTAACAATTGATAATTTTTCACTGCAGGGAAATAATTTCTTTGAGATTTACAGCACCTAACTGTTGATAGTTTTATGACTTTCGCTGACAATAATTCCTTATAATCTTTTCAAATCGCAAAGTATGCAAACATAAATACAAATACACTTACATACATACACTCAATGGAAAGCAAAACGCCTGCCCATTGATATACATACATATGTACATACATATATAAATCCGCCCACTAGTAAAGCGTTCGCTACCATTTTACGCATCAATGGAATAAATCAGCCGTTGCACAATGACCAAAGTGTTTTCACAATTAACGTGTTACTGATTTGCATTGTTATTGAGCGGTAGGCAGGCAGAGACAGGCAGGCTAAACACTCAAATAACAACAACAACGCATACTTGCATATAATGCACACAGTTAGTAACAGCAACAACAAAGTGGGTTATTTATCAGTGATGCAGGCTATTAGCCGAGGGCAGTGGCTTCGACTGAGGCGGTACAAACAACTAAATTTGAATGCAGTAAACCGCGTAATTGATACACGTGGCGGGACGCGTGCGCTATTTGCTATTGCGGCAAACAGCGAATGCAGAGTCCCACCCCCGTCCGTTCGCCTCATCAACATGAGGCCGCAAGCGCATCAAATTGTCGGAGAGTGTTGCCAATTCAACTGGTTACTTTGGGATAATAGCATGGCCACACACACCAACACTAAACAATGAATGTTATTTGCCTGCCTCTACATATGTACGTACGTAGTATGTTTGTGTATGTTTGCCTTGGTAAGTGTATTGGTAATGCAAACTTTATGCAACGAAATTAGTGCGTAAATGTTTTCTCACCAAATAAAACGCAAACCGACTAGGCTTGCAACCGGCCAACCAACCAACCATCGTCAACAAAGTGTGTTGTTGTTCATGCGGCGTTTCCCCGCTCGCTTTGCATGTGGCACGCTTTGTGCCTCATTTCGTTACGCTTGCGGGAAATTAACTGCGAATTGCAGCTTACCAACTGACAAGTCAGCAATAGTCATTAGAAAGCTAGAAAAAAAAATAACGAATTGCTTTATCAGTACTAAATAAAAAATAAAATAAAAGTATGGACATACTATCATACTTATGTATGTATTTATGTGCATACATATATGTACATATGTCTTATACATACATGTACATCGACCGTGTTTTAGCTTTGAAGTTTAATTTTGACAGATTTGTGACGGATCTCATGCGCACGCGACCTTTGTGGCAGGCTTGGAGAAAAATCACAAGGTAGGCAATTGACTTCTTGCCCTGGAAGTGTTCTACATTTTCGCTTGAAAGAGGAACACCTACTGCTACTTATCGCATTAATCAGTGGCTTAGGAAGATCGAATGTATGATTGATGGCCAGCACAGACATCTCTGATCTTCGACATGGATTTTATAAGAAACTTTTTCATGGCAGAAATATACTCGAAAGTTTGCCATTACCCGCCGAATAGCGACCGCTTTTGGAAAAAACGTTTTCCAATTTAGTTGTTGGTGGCACCGGGAATCTAATCCAGGTCCTGCGGTGCGGTAGAGGCACCTATAAGCACTCAGCCACAGCAGACTATCAATAAGATAAGTGCACAAGCGGGAGGCGAATTAGACAGCAACTTTTACTTCTGCAAAGGATGCTACGATCCGTTTATGGACGAAGATTTTAGATGATTTCATCGCTACTAGGATGCTTGAAAAGTTAAAATGAAAGGAAATACGGATCAGCAGATTCAAGCAGACGTCCAAGGTTCCTTTCCCTCAAGGGAGTTATATGCAAATATAGCAGCTCAATCCAAGCGTCTACAGCTGGATACTTGCAGTTCCATCTTCGAAATAAATGCGATCTCCTTAGTTACAGGGCAGCAGGAGTTTTTCCCAGCCTTAACATGACAATCTTTCGCTGATTTTTTGACAGAAATAAGGGCACAACTCCTTAGTTTAGCTACAAGAGCGATGTAATTGTTATGAGTGGTTGCATGCCAAGAATAATGAATACGTATACGGATGTACATAATTTCCCTAAATTTTGATAATCGGGCTACACAGTGTGGTCTATGCCTCAAGTACAGCTGGGATGAAGATTGATAATACCTTTGCTTGGAATTCTGTGATATATTCCTTAAAAGAGAAATAAAGGTCTTGACCCTGTATCAGTTTTGGAGTCTTTAGTAAAAACTATTTAAGATGTAAGCCCGGATGTAAGCATTGGAACTAAGCCTGGACGCAGACTGACGAAATCTACATAACAGTAGCAGCATTGGACCCATCTGCCAGCTCTGGAATTTAATACCAATGTGGCTGAAATGAGTGGAAATACCGTTAAAAGTTTTGGTGTTCCTGAGCGCTTCCAAGAAATATACGTAAGAAGCTAACAAAAATTTAAACTACCAAGTCCTGCCGCATGCAAGGCTATGACTGTGATATTGCCGTTTCCAAATACCTGTTCACATTAACAGAACGCTACTAGCGTTGCTGTACGATATTCTACTTCTAGTTAAGAGCACAATACTAGTTTTGGTTGATTTGGGGTCAGCTCGTTTTCACCCCACCATGTGTTGAATAATATGTACTCATCATTTTCTTTCAACTTGTACTTAAACAACTGAGATAGAAGTGCATAACTGTCTCGAGACATCATTCGCATAAGTCTGGTCATATATATTAAAGACTTTTCAATTAACAAGTGGACATGTTTTGTTAAGTCCGATCCTGATATACTGACCGTCTCGTACCATAAACCTATGAATCCCATGCAATTTAACAGCACAAAATCTACTTCACGCCCAAGAAATGAGATGCGTATGCTTTAGAAGGAGGCATTTTGTCTAAAGAAGGCATGCCCATCGGTGGCAGAACTCCATAAGCAAGTGCCCTGCGCTGGCAGAATTCAATAGGCAAGTGCCCCTGCTGGTCTAAAGCAACCTTCATGCGGAATAATTTTTTTTGTGATAACAGTGCTGTTACAGTCAGCCCCTATGATCCTTAGACCCAGGATTCTGGAATGTGAGAAAGTACAAATGGCCCAGTGAAAATGCTTTCCAAAGCATTCAAACTATCCGAAAATCTTCTATATGAATCCAAGTAAAAAAGTCTAGGTTTCGGGTGGATCATTAGCGCACACAAGGGGTGGGTTTTGGGGTTCAAACCCCCCCTAAAGCTAATNTCGGATCTCTAAAACAAATTACGGGACGAACCTTGAGGTACTATCTTTCTAATAAAAAAAGGATTATTGAAAACGGTTCACGTGGTCCAAAGTTATGTATTCCGGCGAGATGATAACCTCCCTTTTTTTTGAAGTCGGTTAAAAGCGTTTGAGTTCTGTTAATCTATAAATAAAGTCCAGTTTATGAATTTTAAAACGTTTATTTATTTATTACATACTGTACATAAAACTTGCATAAATGTATTTTAAAGAGGGTATTATCTGAAGCAAATTTTCAGTATTTTCCGGTGATATATATTCAGAAATATAAAACCCCCCTAAAATATATTCCTGGGTGCGCCCGTGGGGTGGATACACTTATATAGTTATATGTGGGCGGTGTTACGTCCATTTTCAAAATTTACCTTAATAATGTTACTTCTTTTCAAAGGATTTTCGTTAGTGTCAATTTTGAGTAAATTGGCGTCCTTAAATTTCGAAATATCGAAGTTTAAAGCATTTCTGAAATGCACCGTTATATGAAAAGTGGGCGTAATTTTAGTCCAATTTCAATAATTTTGAACGTTTTGCTTTTGTATGGCAAGCACAATAATCGTACCGAGTTTGGTACAAATTGATGGAACGGATACCGAGATACACATATATAAGTGGGCTTCACTATTTACTGATTTAACGAAGATTTCGTAATTCCCTAAATCACCGTTATATGGGATGTGGGCGTAGTTATTATCCGATTTTAAAAATTTCTGCCATTCGGTATGTTGTACCATGGCCAACAACTGTGCCAAATTTAGGAGAAAAGGTGAAGCAGCTACCAAGCCAAACGCATTTAATCATATGTAAGTGGGCTTGGCTGCGCCTATTTTCCAAAAATTTATAATTTTATTATTTTTTGCCTAACAATCATTGTAAATATCAATTTTAAGCGAATGAGCTTCAGTACACCCAGAAAAAGGTTTAGTTATAATAACCAAGATTTGGTTATAGTGATCAAGTGGCATAGTTGGATATGGCAAAATAAATATATAGTTCACGAAAGTCTGCAATTTACTTAAGACTTCTAGTTGGGACAAATGTATATTTGTTAATAATTACAAAACGACTACCTTGATTGGACAATATTGTTAGTTGAATAAAATCATTGTTGAGCAAATATAAACAATGCTTTGGTTGATACAAGTTTTCAATTAATCTTGTGAACTTGCCGTAGACTTGAATCAGCTAACCGTTTATTATTGGGAAAAAAGTTTCAGTTTGACACAAATAAAAATTTACTCGATGTTTGTTGTGTTTACTTTCTTCTTTTATTTGCATATATTAAGCATAAAAATACGTACATATTTACATAAGTTAGTTACTAAAGTAAATAATACATATGTATATGGTGGTAAGAATTTCCTAAAAAACAACGATGAAACAGGAACAGTCGTGCGAAAACCCAGGTCAATATCTGCTGGAAGTATACTGCTTTGCTTTTTTCCTTAAGCAGTGTTTGCATTATTCAACTTTGCGTTCAACAATTGCGTTCAACTCAATGCAGGGTTGCACGAAAAAAAAGTTGAATGGCTAAATGTTGGCTGGCGACCAACTTTGTTGAAAGCGATTAGTTGAAAGGCCATTCAACCAAAAGTTAAATGCAAAGTTGAACAATGCAAACACCTTTTTATGGCGAATATTTTGATATTTTTTCATATTTTGATATTTTTAGCCATTCAACTTTTTTCGTGCAACCCTGCGCTGAGTTGAACGCAAATGTTGAACGCAAAGTTGAACAATGCAAACACACTTTTAGCTAAATAGACACTTTCAAATTATAATTCACATGAATTACATATCCACTGAAAAACCCCGGTTGGCATCAAACTTTATATTTTTAATTAAACTTTAAACTATGCGCGCACCGAAACAACCCGCGATGATAGCAAACTGAAACTGTGACAAACAAGTATGGGCATGTCATAGCACACATGGCGCAGCGATCGACATGCCATAGCTGACTGCCGTCCCTAAATTGGAGCGCTAAGCGTTGCGTTATCCATTGTCGACGAGTGTCAGCGCGCGCTATCCCCAAATCAACGCGTCGTAATTTTTGACGTTTTCTCAGATCCTCTCGTTTTTATTCTCGTTTCCTCTTTCACTTTTTTGTCCTTTCTCTTTCTTTCCGTCTTCCTCATCCAATTTCAACACGTAACGCACTGTCAAAAATGAAAATTCCATTTGCTCGGCGTTAGCGCCGCGTTATTGTGGGATGCTTCATACAAATTGTATGGGCATGAGGATTTTTGACAGTTGTTTGGCGCTTGACGCGCCAATTTAGGGATGGCAGTTACTGAGCGCTCTGGGACCACATGCGTGTTTCACCCATATACGAACAGCGGTAGCGGAGCAATGATTTCCACGCACAATGCAATGGTCGGCATACTAGCGCATTCAAACGATTCAATAAGTGGGACTGTGTGCATTGCTCAGCTGGCGCTCTTCGTATGTGCTCAGAGAGCGCTCAGCATTCTTTAGGGGTGGCTCACAAGCATGAATATGTTCCACTCTCAAACCAAATCGTGGTTGCCTCAACTAAGATTTGGTAACTATGACTAAACCACGTGTTGAAAGAAAGCTTATCTGCATTAGCAGAGCTTAATAACATCCTTTTGTGAACCATACGTTAAGTTGAATGGAATTTGTAGAAATATGCTTCAAAGAAATATTTATTAGTATTAACCAAACCCTTCAACTAAATTAACGATTTGTTACAACCTAGATGAATATTAGAAGCTTTAATATATTTAGTTATAATAACGAATCGATGGTAATAGTTCCCAATCCTTGGTAACAGTTCCCAAATATTGTCAAAATTCGGGAACTAAATATCTTTAGTTGTCGAAACTAATCCTTTTTCTCAGTGTAGTTACTAAAATATCGCAGTTTTCGTATTTCTGAAAACTACCATTATATGGGAAGTAGGCGTGGATACCGCCATGTTTTTTCAATCCGTTGTGAGTTTTTGTCACTAACATAATCAAAGGCAAACTCTTCCGTATTAAAATTAACGAATAAATCAAAATACCATCCTACCTTGAATAATCGCTTCTCCCATTTTACCTTAATTACCATTTTGTCCAACAGCCATGAAGCCACCAACACGATTACCGAAAGTCTAAACAAATTATACTATTTGGCTTAAAGAATGTGAAGCAATTAAAATGAAACTTTATTCATACTTCACCGCATCCCACATCCACGCTTGCTTACAAGAGCCAACATAACGAGGATAACAAGAAATTGTAAGTAAAAACAATAACAAAGCTTAGTAAACAAGTTGAGCTACGAATATTTGTTTTCGTTGGTTGTTTGTCTGGAAGAGCGCCAAACACAACCGCGAATGTGCAATTAATACACTCTTTTGTGGCATTCAGAGCCGCAACTTAGTTGCCTGAAAAAAAAGAAGACAACAGCAACAATAAAACAGTTAAAACTAGCCAACCGCCTAGTTAGAAGATTTGAAAGAAGCAAGGCCAGAGTGGGCAGTTAGGCAGCACAGCTTACAGATAAAATAAAATGTGAAGGAAAAGTTTGTGGACCCGAGACTGTTAAATAAGGTGGTCATGGCAAGATGAAGACGAATGAGTTGGCCATGGAGGAATAGCCAAAATGGAGAATTTGATTATTTAGGGTGTGTTGGAATGACGAAAACTATGAAAATATTTTTGACAGTATTTACTAGAACTACAAAAACAACCCTGCAGATTAACTAGTCCTTTGGTTTGCCGAATGACGATCGTGTCGTCCAAGCAGAGATATAAAAGGCGCCTAGCGCGTTATGTAATGGCATGTTTTCAGACGGGAAATCTACTATTTTTATCCCTAATCAAGCAGCAATAGGATCCCAAGTAGTTAAGTCGGGGAGGGTATGAAAATGGCGAGCCATTTCTTATTCTTATGGTCGCGGCTTAGTAGGAAAAAGACAGAAGGCATTTTGAAACTTATTAAATCTTCAGCAAGAGTCCGACAGCGCTCCAAGGAGGACGTATATCAACTAGTGCTCTCTGCAGAAGCTACCGCGATGAGTCACTGTGCGGACTTAGTCTCAAGCACTTGGGATCACGTTTCTTCAACAGTCCGGCTGAGACAACGGTCTCATAAAAAACTTAATTTCTCTCTGAAGAGGAACCTCGGCAAGGGGGAATATATGTATCTCCTCCTTCTACGCCTTCACTGAGAGAGGAATCACAATGGCAACATTCCATACCATAATTTATAATTTCAGGGATGGTAGCTCCCTCCTGCTCTATTTGAATAGGACTTTCGCAATTTTCCGGTCTAGCCGTGCCGTCAGTTGCAGCAGTTGTCAGTTGCAGCAACGGTTTTCATGAGTCCTATAAACAAATTCGTCAAGTCTTATGCAGTTTTCGATTTAAATACTTTTAGACCGAGGTGAGTTTTCAAAGTCATCTTCTTTTTCGTCTCCCCTTTAGGCCCGGGAATGATGAAACCTTCCAATTTCATTCCTACGTCAGGACTAGTTATGACGACAATGCCCGCAGAGTACACCTTTATTTACAATCAAAAGTAGTAAATAATTTCGGTTAGTTCTTTTACAAGATTTTGCTAGCATATAAAATCCAACCCGGTTATGGACATTTCCAAAATTAACTTCCTCCTCTTTTATTCGGATATAAATACGCTTTTAGGTAAGTATGTATTTAGAGCGATTAAACGACCTGTTTACGCTGGCAATCTTAGCCAAAATTAATAGTCTAGTGAAAATTACATTTTACGAAAGGATAATTACAAATGCGCATAGTAAATGGGTAAAAGTGGTTAACTTGGCATTTCTAGACTTAACAAAATCCAATACCATAGACCATTTACCACTAACCAGCAACAGAAGGTGTTCGCTTATCCTTTTTCACAAAGCAGCACTTACTTCCCAAATGAAGTTTTTCACATACTTATAAATAGACGCCATCAGTTGTTAGATCCTTGGGGAAATGCAGACACCATTTGCCGCCATTACTACACACATACTTAGCATTTCTACTTAAGTAAGTATAAGTACAAGTACGACGAACTGTGTATGCATATGTGTGTGTATGGGGGGGTTGTAACCTTGCCAGGGGCGACACTATACAAATTGTCTTGAAATAATCATGCGGTGACAATAAGCAAGCCGGCAGATAGGCAAGCACTGGCAGCAGGATTAAAAGGCAATGGAACGCCGCAAGAGCAGCAGTGGGCAGGTGTAGTACTCTTGCGCTTTTGCAAATTGCCCATGTCTTTGGCACAAATGATGATGAGTCCAAGTAGTTGCCGCTGCTGTGGCACAAAAGCGTGGGATTTAAGTACAAGTATGGCGTAGGTGAGTGGCAAGAAAGGCGTTGCCGGTAGCACAGGATGCCTTGCTGCTTGCCTTGGTATGTTTGGGCGCTTGTTTGTGTGTCGTAGTGTGATCTGTGGGGTGCAAAATACAAATGGTATACAAGTTAAGAATAATTGCAAACAGTCAAGTGGGTGAGTTTTGAAATAGTGCGCCAAGGGTAAGATATTAATTTTAATCCTTGCTAACAATTACATTCATGCGCACAAACACCGTTGCCACGGACATAGGTAAATGCAAAGCTGTCTATTGTATTTTCACAACTTCCCAATCCATTAGAACTAACTGATACCCTCATTATACTCTTTCGCTGCGACAAATGCACAACTCAAATATAAAAAAAAGGTCAAATGAACAGCTTTGGAAAAAAATTGACACTAATCGCAAAATTGACAATCAAAATCAAAAATGTGCAGCTTTCAGAAGTTCTACTTATCGAGGGTCCAAAGCATTATGCCATTATCTAGTTGCACCTGCAAAATTTCCAACTGGCATAATACATTTTAGGTTTATATGTGGGAAGTGTTGCTTGCTGTGGCGCTGTGTGGTAAATCCTGTCGATTATTCCACGCCACGCAAATTTCGTTAATCACCGTGCAACGTAGCCATAAATGACGCACGTTACTATCCACTTACAAATGTAGAACTGTATGTATGTCCATATGAACATTGTCAGCCCCCACCCATAACATGGCTGCAAATATAATAGTTTTTTTTTTTTTTGAAAACCAAAATTGTTACTCAAAACCCATTTCGTCTTTCACACAATGGAAATTCGACAAATAATTACCAGTAACGCGTTAACAACTGGCGCGTCAAAATCTCTGATGGCGAGCATGTCATTAACAGCATCGCTGCCAGTAACCAATTAACCAACCAGCAGCAATAAACTGGCATTAGCGATTTTGAAAAAAAAAAAACGCAAACACAAAAATGGCACTCAGTGAGTTTAAGTGCGCCGCGTTACGGTAATGATAGCATGCCACAGTGGGTTAAAAAAGAGGGAATAACAACAATTAAATATTTCAAAATTAAATATTAATCACTAAACGTTCGACGTATTCCAAAAACGGTTGGATGCAAGAAATGAGTGTAGCCTGGAGGCAGCTTTTGATAATCCTTCCACAAAATTACAATATTCGATTTCCCAGGTACTCGCATCCAACTGTTTTCGATGTAAGTATTCAAAAGTGTTTGGCTAAAATGGGCCCAAAATTGTGGTAGACTAAATGTAGAAGGGACCTCCCCATGCTACTGTCCAACTTAAACTTATCCGTGCATACATATACCCCTTTATCGCTTGTCCTTCAGTTAAATTTTGCTGGACTCAGCAACTAACCGTGCTGAATTTTTAGGTATTGAACCGAAGCTTTCAAATATTATCGATCGCAGCGAACTGCGGCAGCTTTTTCTGTAATATCTATGGGTACGACACTTAGTAAGACATTAAGGGCTACAATTAAGGTAGTCCGAAGTGCCTTACTGATTCCAATGGAGACGGTCTCTTGTAAGCGTTCTACCTTCATATCTATTTTAACTATTTTAGCCCTCTCTAGTGAGCTCCACCACCCAGAATCTTATGAAGAATAATTGCCTTGAATATAATTTATTAAAGACAATAGGTAACTTTAGGAGTTGGTCAGCAGTACATATTTAGCCCCTGAGAGCTTTCGATGAAGCCTAAGTTCTTAACCTTGGCAAGGATGCAGATTGTGACAAAAAAGACACTCCAGAATAGTCTCATCCGAACGCCATAAATGCATGCCCTAATGCCTTATGGGAGTTTGGAGCCATCTGTGTACCACTCCTTAATGCATGGTGACAAGTACAGAACTTTACTATACAAAATAATTTCTTCTGGTGGATAAGATCTCTCCCCTGCCGAAATAGTTTCTTCCAAATTCTTTGCAGCCTAGTTTATAGTACTTCTCTGCATTGTTTACACTAAAAGTATCTGCACTCTTTACTGTGAATGCTATAAGATAAACTGGTCCATGTTCAACATGTTCATAATTTTAGATGACTGCCTTAGTTCCTGTCGAAAAGTGTCCTTATAAGCTCCTAATTATGATCGAGACATGCAGTTACGCTAGTTTTAAAAGCTCCTTAAACGCCCTTAGATAAAATTTTTTGCAACTATCCTTGAGAAGGTTCTACATCTATTACACCGTACTGTGCATTTACTAGAATTATAATATCCTTAATGCGATCCACAAATACACCGACATGACTGAAAAGACTAGGTACATGAATAAACGTACGAGTTGTGCCACACGATAAAGTAAATTACGAGAAAAGCACATTTTTCTTTATTGGTATTTAAAATAAAAGATGAAGCTAACAGGAGTTATTGACATACATATATAGATTTAAAAAATACAGAGTACTGCCCCAAGGTATATAAATGGCCTACTGTACTTGTAAAACTTCCAAATGTGACATCACTCAAACTTCAAAAGTTTGCGGCTAATGCTATTGTTCAAAGCGCGCCTAGCAACCAAACAATGCAACACTGGAGCTAGGTTACCTACCAGGGACGACAACAATAGTAGTTCCACTCCCTGTGATAACAATAAACAACAAAAAATTCGCAACAACATCTATGTATGCACATATGTACGTATCCATATAACCACCCTGTGGGGAAAATCTCCAGTTCGAACTGGTCCTAAATTCTATAGTTGCGAAGTAGCAACTATAAAATCGACAGACGAAAAAAGTATCATGATTTTTTCAATCTTTTTGGTTCTTCCGTGTATGCGATTTTGAATTGTTTTCAAACAAATGTGTTTTCAATTTTAAATTAAATGTTAAGCAAATTTTTTTTTTGTATTACCAAACTATGAAAAAGCATCTGCGAAGTGCACAATGAAAGCGTATTTGAGCGAAAAGCTGCCATACACATATCTATTTATGTAAAGTAGACAAGCCCATCGCTGCATCCCATTTTCGTTAGTTGCGAACTAGTTCTAAACTCGACAGATAAGATCTATTTCATTCCGCATTCCTTTTTCTATAGTTCCGAACCAGTTCTAAATTCGTTACCTTAGATATAGGTTTCTAATGAAAAAAGTTAAATAAAATAGTTTATTAAAAGTACATTTCGCTGTTTTTTAACTGGCGGCATCTGGTTACCAGGGGACTGGTTCGTTTTTGGTAATAAAGATCTAGTACGGAACTAGATACCTATTTGATTCACAATGTAGTTCGCGGTTTCCCTGTAGGGCAAGGCAAGCACACATACACAAATTTCTGCATATGAGTGGAAATGCAAGTTCGCAAAATTTCATATAAAACAATTCGAGGGGGGTTGTTATATACATACATACATACATACACGATTATGCCGAACCCTGTTATTGCTTCATCGATTATCGCCGCCAATAATTATGCTGTTTAGATAATGTGCAATCGAGACGCAGTGGAACGGTGTGGTGCGGTACGGACCGACTTTTCCATTTGACATTTGTAACCATGAAAACTCGTTTTTATCCCAATGATGCGTATGTATTTTTACACTTCGATGGTGGTGTTTTTGCTATGGAGCGTAAAAAATTTGGTCCATCATTTGGGTGCGAAAGTTTTATTGCCATTACGAATTGATGAATATTGGCATATAATAAAGTTTTAATTGGCAAATGAGCAAATGTACAGTTCGAAATTTGTTGGAATAATAAAGGCAAAACGAATGTACATATATAATGGGATTATTAAATAATGCACGAATTGGTTATAGTAGTCAACAAATAGTTTTTAGGCAGTTGGGGCAAAATTTATGGTTACAACCAGGCCGCTTAAATATACCTGCATACATATGGACATACATATGTATGTATGAATTTGCTTCTCAATGCATTGTTGTAAAAATTATTTGCTATATGAAACATAGATCACAGTTTTACTCGTAATTGGGATAAGTGTTTTGCTGTTGTAGCCTTGTATTGGCTTCAAAAGACTACTTGAGTAACAATACATAAAATAAAATAAACTTTTTAATATACCACGCTTTTATAAATGGACCAAAAAGAAGAAAATAATATTCCTCAGTCCGATAGTATTTGTTTTGATAACTTTTGATTTTGAAATTTTGGCAAAAGTCATAGCATAAACAATTTATGAGATTTATGAGATGATTCATACAAAAAATCCTTGCGCATTTCCATTTGACCACTCATTACTTTTTCATTCATTCATCGATTTTCTTCATTAGTAACGTGATTTTTTTGTAACAGAGCAGGCTTTAACACAAAGGCAAAAATTGACACAGAACCTGTTATTTTTTTTTTTTAATTTTTCTTCTGTTAAATTGTTTTTTTTTTTTTTGTATATTCAGAAACTATCAGACCTATCGAAAATTGATGTATATACGGTCTATGTAGAATTTTGTTAGCTTTCACTAGCCGTTTTTCATATTAAGATTAAATTAAATAAATTAAATTAAATTATTGTTAAATTAGTTCGTAAGATATATGCGATTAAGTGTAACCACTTTTCGACAAATCTTAGATAGGAGACATCTTATCTACAGGTCTATTCTGCGCTGGTAATAAAAAGTTTGTAACCGGTAAATAAAGTTCTTGTAAATTTTTAACCCTTTTCGCATTCTGTATACTCTTGTAACCGGTAAATTTTGTTACCATCTCATAAGCTGGTAGCAAACTATTGCCCCGTGAAATATGCAATGCCAGGATTTGCACAATTCTTCATAGCTGAATTGCTGAATATTTTAACTGTATTACCAACGTACCTAGAATTGCGGTGACAAGAACTGGTAACATTTTTTGGTAGTACAATTTTCCGGTTACAAAATCTCGGTAACGTGCAGAATAGACCTGATAGTGTCTAATTGTATCTACTTTGATATGATATCTACCGAAAGGTTGATGTCTAGACTGATTTATAGGAACTTTGATTATAGCAAAGGTGTCTGGACAAACAACATTGCAAGTTGATAAAAGCGTTGTAAAAAGATATTTAAATGTTGGTTGTTATTGGAGCTCAGATGGAAATTGTCTGACTAAAGGGTTCAAGGAAATAAATTCAAGCATCTTTCGAAGTTTCGCGAGCCCACACTCCACCCTGATGTATCCAACGTATAACCTACACGCCAAGGTTCCGCCCGCATGATATAAACCACCTTTCACATGCCCACCTAAGCCTACTCAACTAAGACACCTCTCTCTTTGAGCCGAGTGCATCGAAAGGGTTTGTTTCCTCGGCCTACCGTATTAGTTGAGGTTGACTACAACGATTATTGAAAAATGGCGAAAACCGTGCTAATATAGAAATTTTTCGCAGTTTTTGCTAATTATTTACAGTAAAAAATTGATTTTTTTTAAATGGCTTATATACAAAAAAAAAAATTTGGAAAATTAAATTCTCTATAAATTTGCGTTCAACCGTTTTTACGAAAAATGAAAATAAGCTTGCAAATCGCAAAAAAAAATTATAGTCTTAAATGACGGAATGTTACCATATGAAATCTACGTGTCAAATAGAAGTATACTGCGCGAAAAGTTGGCTAAATATTACAATTTTTTTCTTCGTACACTCAAAAAAAAAAACTTCTCTTAATTGAAGAAAAACAGCAATCAAAATGAAGAAAAATGGGAATGAAATAGCACTAAAGAAGTTTTATCTTCTTTTAATGCCCAACATTTCTTCAAAATTTTATATTACATTCACGGTTTCATATTTTCGCGTACCTTTTTATACATTCCAAAGAAATATTCGTTAGGGAGAATTTTTTACTCATTCGGAAGAATTTTCGACCTTAAAGTAAGGAAAGTTTTTCTTTGATCCAGAGATGGATTTTTGGTTCAGTGTACCAATTTGATCTAAGTATCGACCTGGTGAGTTTCCAATTGGGTATCAATCGGAAGTTTTCACAGAGAATTATGGTGAAAGACTTAAAGATGTTCCCTTACAAAATGCAGACAACGCATCGGGTGCTAGCCGTTGAGCTCCAACCGCGTGTATCATAAACTCAAATCGTGAATATCGACTTCTCATCGAAAATCCGCATAAGCAGCAAGGCCCATTTGCCTCTCTGTGCATCCATACATATGAGAATAAGAAGAATTACCGTTTTTGGCGCACCGAAAATCCGAGTTTAACACATGAAGAGCCATAACACCCGCGGTAAGCTATTGAAAAGTGTGTGGAGGTGTCATCGGACCAATGGCGCATACTGCCGGAGCTACAATCGAAGTTCTGCATATCCGGGTCGCCTAATCTCTTCTTTTGATTAATTGAAATGGCCGGCAAAATAGATCGATTATGGTTTAAAAATTAGTTGAAATTACGGCCAAAATCGTCGGTTAAAAAATTTCCGTATTTGCAACCTAGCCAATGTTTGATGTTTTCGCATTTTGTGCTACTTCGTATTTGAAATGCAACTTTGTAATAAAGATAAATGTGAAGATGAAGAAAAAGACAAGTAATTTTTAGCAAAAAAACCCGACTTAAAAAAATATATATATATATCATGATCCAATTATAGGATCTAAACCAGATTAGTATGGGACTACCTCTGAGACACTACCTTTCCGATGCAGAATTATTGAAATCGGTTGACGTGGTCCAAAGTTATGCGGTAACATACATCAAAAAAAAATTCCTCCTTTTTTGGAAAGTCGGTTAATAATAAAGGCAAAATTGAAGATAAAGACGAAAATTAACTAATCTAATGAGAAATACATAAGAATTAAGGAAATTTATTGAATCGAGCAAATCTAGTCACCAAAGATTCAGTTATCAAGTTATCGAACTTTATCGAGCCATCGAAGTTTATAGTTATAGTTATTTATCAAATCATCGAAGTTTATGGTTATCGAATTTTATCTAGTATGTTTATTGAGTTGCCGAAATTTATAGACACAGGAGCTTAATTCTCGAAATTTACTGATAGGTATCGAGTTATAAAAATTTATGGGACTATCGCAATTTGTCAAGTTAATGGATTTTATCAAGTTAGCGATTTATATTGAAATATCATTATTTATGGAGTAAACGAAATTCAACGAGTTATACTAATGTACCAAGTCTTTCAACTTATAGAGTTATCGACAATTATTGTTTTACCTAAATTTGCCGGTTCATCGAAGCGGAGTTTTTTGCAATTTTCAAAGTATATCGATTACTAAAAGTTCTAGGGATATATAAGCATATCGAGTGTTCACTGTTTATCGGTTTATGCAATTCTATCGAGTTACCAGCTATCGAAATTTGTAACGAGCTATCGAAATTTGTCGATCAATATCGAAATTTATGGAGCTATCGACATTTTTAGAGCTATCCAAAGTTTATCGACTTATAATATATCGCTTTATATCGAGTTATGTCCATTTGTGAGCTATTGAGTTCACGAAACGCACAGTTCGAGAGAGTTATCGAAATTCGTAAAGTTATTGAGTTTCATTTAGTTATCGGATTTTCATGTTTTTGAAATTTATCGTTATAGTTATATCCAATGATCAAATTTATTGACGAACTGGAACGTGTCGAGTCAGTCCTGCCAAAGTCCTTCAAAAATATAAAAACTGGTAGTCACGGCAGGAGATTTTCCGCTAAATAATTTTGTACCTTATAATTTAAACGACTTGCTAAGTTTGAAAAAATCGCCAAGGCTCTTAAAAATTAAAAAAACGGTCCATTTTCTAAAGTAACTGGCACTCCTAGTTTACATCAAAAGGCCTCAGACTCTTGAAGGAGTCAAAGAGAATATCTGTGAGGAATGGGATAAACTATCGCGGGGGGTCGGGTGATAACATTTGCGCCACTAGTGTCCAATTCTCTAAGATAAACTTCTCTCTCGTACCTCATTAATAAACGATAAAATGGTAGCTTAAGCCATCCACTCACTTTCTGTGGAACTTTAAAGTTTCATACATTTTTTTGGTTCATATAAATACTTCTCTGCCAAATTAGTTTGGGGTTGCATATTGCACTTAAGCTATGAGTACAACAACACCTTAGTAAAACAAAAAAAAAAAAAAAACAAAAAACAACACAGCAATAAAAGAACAATCTTATTAGCCATGAAATGCAAAAAAACGCCCAACAAAAACAATACAGACTACGAAAAATCCGACTAAGTTTCTTTTAGATTTTCTGGAAAAAAATTAGTTTGGGGTGCGTATGAATTGCACGCGTGCGTAAGTGTGTCGTGGGTAAATTATACGTGTGCACATGCCAAATTTCCCAAACTCTACTTAAGACCTCAAGTGGCATAAGGCGAGCAGTAAGAGAAGGTCGACAATCTGCAATCACACCACAGCAATGAAAAGTAAAAAGTAACAACAACAGAAAAAATTTCACTCACAAGGAATTAAATGGAATACATACAAAAAAAAATCACATTTCGCTTGCAGGCATTCATTCATTCATTCATTCGCCCCAAACTAAAGTGAGGCAAAAAACTAATACTCGTACGTCGTATATGTATGAGAAAGCATTGTGAAGGAGTGCGAGGTGCGAGTACTTGCACAAGTCGAGGTATTATGTTAATTTTTTTTTAAATCTTCTCACTTTTCGGTTCTCATTTGGTGAAGTACTTAGGTACGGTGTTATAGCGTTCAATTGGAACGCTTCAAAGCTCAGCAATTTTATACACGAATACATTTGCGTTAAAGGAATGAAATATGTATGCAGCAAGTAGCCACACGCAAGCCAAGCAAACGAGACACTTTTTGAGAGAATGCTTTAAATTTGTATGGCTATGTGTGGTGTGTATGTTTGCACTGTGGCAATTCGATATTTGATTTGTGTGCATCTTAAATGCGGTTGCAAATGTCAATTGGCAGTAAATTCAAATATTCATACACTCATCGCAATCTACATACATACATACATAGTATATATACTTATGTATGTATGTACGCGCACTGCGGTGGGTGGGAGAAAGTAAGAAAGTATCTGCGTACAAAAATTAGAATGTAAATACATATGTACATACATACATATCGACGCCTACCGAAACCATACCATGCTAAGTCACCTTAGACTTAGTCCCACTTAGCATAGTATTGGTTTGGAGGCGTCGATATGTATCTAGATGTGACTGCTCTATTACCTTGCACTACCGTGTTCTTCTTAGCATGCGCATACACACACACACGCATAGATTCTTCGAATTTTCTTCGAGCAAATTCTTCTGCTAACCAAACAGACATAGCTTTCCACCTCCAAACATATGTACATATGTAAGTAAGTAACTTCCTCTCTCCCCGCCGTTAACGGCGTTTACACAAAAGTGCGCGTTGAATTTATTCCAATCCAAAATCGATCTCGTTTTCTTATTTACATTAAAATCTGTTTGCATTCACTTAAAAGGATAAGCAATGTCCTTTTAATGGGTTTCAAATTGAATAAAGGATTAAGTTGTTAGTTTAAAATCGAATTGCGTTTTCCAAATGAAATTCGGGGGCTAGTTTTCAAGTGGATATTCACTTGTAGCTATGAACATATGTATGTAGGTATGTATGTATGTAAACAGGCCATGAGACTATCAAAGGATTGTCAAGTATGCAGAAAGGGTAACTTCAACTAAATTGACTATGTGGCTGCATAGTCGCTTTGATAAATGTGTAGTAGACATACGTGCGTGGTGTTGAATGTGGCGGAACAACGTGTGGCGGAATTAAAATCCTATATTGAAAGGTTTGCTAAATTAAAGTTTGTTAAGTTATTTTCTAGCTCGTTGCACTACAATGCATGGCACCTGTCGTCATGTACTCAGTATTGATAAAAGTTCATGGAGAGCTTCGGCAAATACTTATCGACATCTGAGTGGAAGATGGACTAGTTTGAAAATGCCCTATATCAGAAACCGCGGCCGAAATCCAAAAGTGTGGCCAAAATTGAAAAAAAAACAGTCACTGTAACAGAAATTTTTTTGATGTAGAAGTATAAGGGTATTTTTTTTCTTTTTACAAAATTTGAGTTTTAAGTGAAACAGTGATAACACGCTGTCGGATGCTGCCCTTAAGCCTATTGGAGGTTACTTAGAAAAGTATTAGCTACTGAATAAAATAAAATTCAGCTGACCTAAATCTGCCTCAGAAATTTTAATGCACTTTTTGTTTAGTACACCTGTATGTAAATGTTTATAGCTTTTTAATTAGATTTCGCAGAAAGATTTTGGGTATGCAGTTTTGTAGCCCATTTAATTTAAGTATAGCAAAGTGCAAGTTTAAAGTACCTTGGAATTACGGTTGATTTTGGATTTTTTTTTTTGTTGAAGGTATTGCTCATTTTCTTCATATCATCGAACATACTTCGTATGGAAGAAAATGACTGCCACCGTCAACAAAAAAATTGGCAAAAATCAACGGTAAGTCCTAACTGCCTAAAGCTCGCACTTTGGGTGGGCTATAAAACTGCATACTCAAAATCTTTCTTAGAGATATAATTAAAAGGCTCAAATTTTATCAGACGCCATACTGGATCCGCCATTTTGAATTTTGCAATTCTGACAACAGATTCCCAATTAGTGACCCCGAAAAGCCCCCAGTTTCGAAAACACGAAATTTTGAATCATTTTTTTAAATCTTCGAATTTTGGCCACACCTGTGGGTTTCAGCCGCACTGTGCGTCTCCTTACCAAAGTTAGACGAGACTAACCTGAACCATTCTGCCGAGACGAAACACTTAGGTGAAATCCTTGACTTCAAACTTACGTGAAAGCGCAACGTAGCGGAAAGAGTAAAAAAGTAAAAACACTTTCGGGAAAAGCTGCAGGCTGTCACCGCATATCATTCAAGGTATGAACTTCACAGTCAAACATTGGATAAAAGCAGCAATTAAAATAATTGTAAGAGCGCAGAGAGTCGAATGCCTCGGCATATCAGGCGCTGAAAATTATTATTTACTTAAAACCACCACAAGTATTTGTAACAGGTGCCACCGCAAAAAGGGTCGTTAGACTAAGGGAATCGAAATTGTGAAGCAGACTTTCCAAGGACAAGCAGCGTATTTAAAATAATTAATAGTAGACGGCGTAACGAAATCAAGGTCGACGTCATCCTGGGAATTTAGTTTTAAGATTCCCGGTCACTTTCCCACCAGGGAAGATTTAGAAGGCAGCCTACTGTCGGTAAATGATGGTATTTTCATCTACACCGATTACTCAAGAACAATAAAAGAGTTGGCTCAGGTCTGTACTCCAAGAACTTTCAGACAAAGCGTTCATAACGCCTGCCTGATGACTGCATGTCTCCGCCATAGAGAATACTGCTTGTCTTATAAGGAATAATAAGTCTCTGTCAGGAAATATCACTATTATTCTTTAACAGCCAGGTAACGCTGTAACCATTAGGATCCAGGGAAGTAAAGTCGAAAGTATGCTGGAAATGTTTGCTGGCTTCACTAAGTCACGTAAAAACCTCTCTCTGCTGGGTTTGTCACTAAACAAATCTACAGTAAGGACTCTTACCGGTGTCATCACAGGGCAATCTTCTATAGAACCAATCCTCCATCGGCGGCGTATACGAACAAGTTCCGTCTGCAGAATTTGTCGTAATGAGAAAGAAGAGGAATCAATTCACCACTTCGTTTGTCAGTGCAATGCAAATTTTATCAATTATGTAGTTCTAAAATTAAAAAGTGACTGACATCAAGACACTTCAAAACAATAGAGCACATGCCAAAATTGCTAAGCGGCACGGGTCAATTTACATATGTACATGCGTACATACATACATACATAAGTAGCCGGCCTCGCTACTTGAGTGTCCGAAAATTACCTCGAAGTTGACAGATTTAAAGGCAATTTAAAAATAATACACGTAAACAATGAGCTAATGCCAACAAACAAGCTGAACACACAACACAATGGCAAACAAAAAGAATAGTGCTAAGAAAAGTACAAAAAAAAAATATATAACAAAAACCAATGGCAGCATCAATAGCGCAAACAAATGAAAAATTTCAACGCTCAAAGTGGGTAGGGTGCCGACGCGGAAGCTGAAGTTCTACAAACAGACGCACTATAATACAGAAGTATGTACATACATACATAAGTATGTATGTATGTATGTATGCAACTTTAGTATGGGCATAAGTGGAAAGAGGGAGCCGATCAGTGACATAAATTATGAAAAGTACATTTGACATTTTCAAGCATTTCAACAAGAATTGTGTCAGCTTGACTTAGTTGGTTGGGGTGGACACTAGGGTGGTCCAAAGGCAGTAAAGTCGGAATTTCCATGCTCTCACTCTCTATGATTTTTCTATATCAAAAAAAAGTATACCCCTGTTTTTTATTTTGAAATCAAAAAATATTTAGACGTCGTTCAAAGCGATCAAAGTTTTCCATGTATTTTTATATGGGAAAAATAAAATTTTTCATCGAAATGTACATGATGCAATAATGAAAGGTGTTGTACGTTGTGACAGCCCGAAATCGAACTACCTTAGGTCAATATTGTATTTTGGAAGTACAAGAAAAACGGGAAGAAAAAAAGCCCTTTAGTTGAAAAAGTACTAAATTTTATGCCTTCTCAACAGCGTTCCGATTATCTGAATAGGTATATATATGGCTTGGTAGTCTCATAAAGTTGTAGATAATTAAAATAATAAAATAAGGCGCGTTTTTATTCACAGGAATATGATAATTTGCTTAAAATTTTTGAGCTGATAATACCCAGCTAGAACAGTATGGCATATATAACTCCTTTTATAAGCCGCATCACTAAGAAAATTATCCCTTGTGAATTTGAAATGTTTCCCTTATATTGTACAGGCCAAATAGAGGAATTAATTTACGTGTGATATTTTGTCCCCCTCTTTCAAATGGGCTTCTTGTGCGCATATATCAGGTTTGATAGCTGTTGACCATACCAATAATGCCTCATACTCAGTTTTACTAGATCAATTCGTGTTCTCGAGAAAAAAAATTTCACGATTCAAAAATCTGAGTATAGCGGCCAAATTCTTTTCTAAAAATTTTGAAAATTCTCCGTTTTTGGCCTATATTTGCTTTGTATGGTATTTGCCATAAAATATAGGCCAAAAACGATAAATGTTCAAAATTTGGAGAAAAAAGATTTTTCAGATTTTTGGATCGTGAAAATTTTTTTTCTCGGAGAACACGAATTGATCTAGTAAATCTGAGTATGAGGCATTATTCGTATGCCAACAGCTATCAAACCTGATATATTCGCACTAAGGTTTTGTTGTGTTCCACAGTGTTATATAAGGGATACTTTGAGGAATCATATAAACAATTATACATTACCCAAGTTCACGTACATCCAAATTATTTATTTGTTTTTGAAATTAACAATATATTTCAGAATTTATAATTAATACGTTGTGTTCATTTTAGTAAATGCACTTTGATTTTTAATTGTACAAAATTTATTATATACATACAGTATCGGTCATATCAATAGCAACCCTATTTCAAAGTGATATTATTTCCCTCTCATGTTAATTTATTTCTAAGAATTTACAATAAAAATAAAGTTCAATTTCTAACAAAACCCATAAAAACCCAATTTTAAAACTTCGTAGAAAACTACAAAAAATACAACAAATTTTCACCCAAAATTCACATTTTTTTCTCAGAAGTCTTAGAATTTTTTTGAGCACTCAGTTTTATAGCCCCTTCAATTTTAGTCTTATTATATGCAAGTTTGAAGTGGCTAAAAATTACCTTTGATTTTTTAGAATCGATATAATAACAAATCGTGTTTAATCGTCTTCCATATACCGAAAAATGCGACTATTTATCCATGGCTGAGTGGAATATCGACCTATCTCGGCAGCCAGGTCGAAAACACTCGATATCAGAAAACTTTTCAACGCCCTAATTCAAAATTTGGCTGGAAAACGCCCTATTTTAGAATTTGATTGAAAAATGCCCTATCTCAGAACTCGGTTCAAAAACACCCTATCTCAGCTGGCGATCCAAAAACGCCCTATCTGAGCACATTTTCAAAGTATTTTCATTTGAGATAGGACTTTTTTGAACCGAATAATAATAATAACATACTATATACATATCTAGTTTCAACATAAAAAAAATTATGTACACATTAATTGTCTATGCATATCTAAGTCAATATATGTGATATATATGTACATACATCTACATATCGTCGTTTAAAGTACAAAACCGTGTATCAGTAAAATGCCAAACCGCGTATCAAGATAATGCAAACCCAGCGAGGTTGCATACATTATTTTCTAGAGAGTGAAAACACTCATATTTCAAAATGGTTATCTTTTTTTAAAAAGCAATCGCATTTTTGGCTAGTATGTATCAGGAAGAATGGATAAGGATTGAGCCAAGAACTTGTGTGAGCAAATCCAATTTTTAGCATCAAATGTCAGTTACGCGGTTTTGTACTTAAACGACGATGCTTATGTTAACAGGAACGCTGCAATTTAATACACGGGTGAAGCAGGAACGCAGCACAGCAGAAGCATATAAACAATCTGCAAATGAATGGCTTTTTAGGTTTTTAACAAACAAACACCTGGTTTCAACTTACTTCAACGTGTCTAAAGCACAACGCACACACTATTGCAAAGGCGCAACAGGGACGCAACACTATAAAACACGGGCGGAGCAGGAACGCAGCACAACAGAAGCGTCCACAAAATCTGCGAATAAATGGTTCATTAGGTTTTGAAATAACAAAGAGCTGGTTCCAACTTACTTCAAAATATCTGCAGGATGATGCACACAATCAAATTCGGCCGCAGCTGCAGTTCACCAGAGAATGCTGCAAATGGAATGGTTCATCAATGAAGTCAAAATAATATGTTGTAACTTACGTGTATTAGCTCTTAATTACAATACCAGCACAGGTCGGCCAGGAAAACACTAAGGAAATTACCTAATAAATGCAAAATTATAATTAATTTGTAAAATAAATCGGTTTTATTACAATACTTACCAAATTTCAAGCAATTAGAAAACAAATGTCAGCGAATAAGAACAAAACGAACAACGAAAATTGAATCAATGTAGCTTGTTTAGAATTTTTTTCTAATATTTTGGGAAATGTTCAGTGAAATTAGCAAAGAAACAACACAGTTTCTCCTAAGGTAGTTCAAGATGGCGGATTAGAGCGAGAAGTTGCCAACGTATACCACCTTTCATTATTGCATCATGCGAAATGTAATAGAATTCTTGAAAATCAATATTTTTCGATCGGTTCTCTGCAGGAGACTTTCAATAATAATACCCAATTGTTTATTTAACCATTTTTTAATACCCACGATTTTTTATTGGTCGTCCCATTGCATTTTTCGCGGGTGCGGTTTTGTGGGTTTTTGGCGTACCTATAAATTATAGTTGCCAGCAGATGCTAACTACATCAGGCTCGGAATGTAGCTGAAAAGCAGAGCCATTCCTCGACGAATAAATATGACGAGCTACAAATTTCTCAAACCGTGAACCGCGTGAATATTTAAAGAGAATAACAGTTCGAGTAGCCGAGTGTGATGTTTACATCTTTTCTTGATTTAATCTCAACCGAATTATAGGAGCAATACTTACTTTCTCAGCGAACGCCAATGTAATGAACTTCTTGAAGAATTGAATCAACAAACAGACCTTTCGAATACGCGCAAAGAAAATCCATTCACAATGTCGAATTTTAAACGAACTAACTGGTGCTTAAGTACTTTTGACAGCTCCTTTCAGATTCATGGTCAAAGCTTATCAGCGTAGCCACTTTCCGAAAACAACAAATACAAAGTAAATCCACCTTTTCAAAAATGTACCAAAAAGTAGCTGTAAGTGCGAAAATCCAGACGCATTCAAGGATAATACGCTCTCAACTCAGTTCGTATTCGTGGGTTCAATGGTCATGGCTCAGTGATCATTAAGTGTAGTGGTTGCTTTCACTTCTATACAAACTAGTAAGTATGTCTGAGAACATGTACTTAATTTATTTTTATTTTATTTTATTTTTCTTTTTTTTTTGCTGCCGGTGAGTGATATTCAACACATTTTCCCCCCACAGCNCATTTTTCTTTTCTTTTTTTTTGCTGCCGGTGAGTGATATTCAACACATTTTCCCCCCACAGCTTAATCCCTTAAGGCTATTTTAACTTCACACAACTCTGTCCGGTCAGCCGTCCGGGCGTCGGGTTATAGGACAAGTTTATGTATACGCATGTAAAAGCACCGAAAAAAAAAATTGTTAAATCCATACAGATGCGTACAAGCATATGATGTATTCTCACACAATTTTACGAGCAAAGTGCGAGCGTTGTGTGGGTGTTTGCGAGGAAATTAAAAATCCTAGCGTTTGTGTGGAAAATCCGAAAATAAAAATCCCATCAGTGCACTTGAGTTTTAATTGAGTGTATGCGTATAGAAGACGTACATAAACTGCTTGCAAATGAGTTGGATGAAAATTAAAAAATGTTGTGTGCGTGTGTCCGTTGCGAAAAGGATAATGTATGCGAGAAATTAAAAGCAAAAGTTTTCTCCGTTTTTTTTTTTTTGTTTGTTTTGCTTTTTTGGTGTTTAATGGAAATTAAACAATTTGCTGTTTGGCATAAACTTTGGCTGTAAGTAAATTCAGCCAAGCGTCCATGTACGCTGCCCACAATGAACAAAATGAATATATAGGCAAATGGGTATTTATGTACATACATAGTACATATGTATACGTTCACGCACGAAGGACATTAGTACAGGCGTTGCAGTAGAAAAGCTAAAGCGGNGTGTATTTATGCATATGTATACGTTCACGCACGAAGGACATTAGTACAGGCGTTGCAGTAGAAAAGCTAAAGCGGGTGGCAATAGCCGGCAAGCGACATGTGCGAGCAGCAGATTTTAAACTTTTACAAAAGTTTTCAAATTGTTTCATTACAAATCTCGCTGTCCTTTTGCCTAGAAGCATAGTGGTTTGAGTAATTGAAGCATTTACGCTGCTAATTGTACAAGTGGCTGTTGTTTTGAATATATATATTTTTTTTTTAATTTTTCCCATTATTTCTAACCCACCGATANCAAATGGGTATTTATGTACATACATAGTACATATGTATACGTTCACGCACGAAGGACATTAGTACAGGCGTTGCAGTAGAAAAGCTAAAGCGGGTGGCAATTGCCGGCAAGCGACATGTGCGAGCAGCAGATTTTAAACTTTTACAAAAGTTTTCAAAATGTTTCATTACAAATCTCGCTGTCCTTTTGCCTAGAAGTATAGTGGTTTGAGTAATTGAAGCATTTACGCTGCTAATTGTACAAGTGGCTGTTGTTTTGAATATATATATATTTTTTTTTTAATTTTTCCCATTATTTCTAACCCACCGATAATTGAAGAATCGAAAGCACATTAGTGTAGGGATAACCTTGAGTTGTCCGTGTTTGGCTAAAAGGACATTTAAAAATGCAAATGAAGGTGCTGAAATATTAACATTCAAATTAATTAGCTGTACAAGCTGTTCTGATGATAGTCGTATATTCGAAGGTGAATAATTTATTGATCTAATAAGATATTTCTGAGCGTGCTAGTCTTCCATTCCATAAGAGGAGCCAACACCGACTCGGCAGTCAAAGCCAACCTCTAATCATAGACTACGAGGGCACAACGGCTGTGTGATACAAAGAGAAGAGAAGGAAGGAAGTTCGTGCGCGCGTGAAGCTAAGCTTGAGATGCTGGCAGGCAGAAGTGAGGCACGAAAATTTTATCAGAAAATAATCCAGTAATCAAATAATTTAAGAACCGGTGCTAGTTTCTGCAAAGACGAAGATGTAAATTTGGTATCAAATTTCCTGAAAACGTTTTAGATGTGGATGGAAGACTTCGCTTCGCTTTTGAAAACCGACAGAGTTGACGCGGTACCCTTTCGTGTGACTTTCCCAATCCGATGTGGCAAAAGGCAATAAGTACAAGCTATCTGCAGATCTTTGCCTACCTAAACTCCATCAATACCTAAGCTGGATATGAGGCGAAGAATAACTTTTGCTATCTGGAATCTCTCTTACTGCGAAATGAAATTACGCTCTACAAATCTCCAGTAATATGCACGATGCCGAAACATGATGATGACTTTTCGCAAGATACCCGGTTCACATGGGGGACGAGTACCGAAATAGATGCATGGATATAGGTATAGTGAAGCGCATAAAAACACAATATTGGGATGGCTTGAACATGTCGTGCATATGGATGTTGGTGCTTCGGTGAAAATATCATTCCCCTCGGCGCCCATCGGTGGACAACAAAAACAAAGGCGCCCCCGAACAATGGACCGAAACGACGAAGTGCCTGTCCACACTCGGGATGAAAACGTGCCGCAACATCGCAAAGGAGAGAGGAAACGTACCAACGAACCGACGACCGAATCGAACCAACAAACGGTTTCTGTAACATAAAAGATGAAAAATAGGAAGGTATAAGGGGGATCCAACAGCTCCAAGAAGTGGCCTGTGAATTTGTACACTAACAAGTTGTAGCGCAATGGAAAGGTCAGTGCAGGTGTTTTCTCCCCGTTTCAAGCAGGACGAGTTGCCACAAAGGAAGAAGTTAATCGACTAGCTCCACAGCTGAGTGGTGTCCATAAGAACGCAAGGAGATGTTTGTATCACCTTTGACTACCCAGATTACTTTTGATCGGCAAGCGCTAGACGAAGATCAGGACGTGTGTAATGGCCAGGCCTTTCTGGGTCAGAGTGAATTAGACGGGTACATTTTTTCCGTTCCCGGCTTCTGGACCAATGTGTCAGTTAATTCGAGCCTCAAGATAAATTGAATTGTTTTGTCCGCAACGTTCTGTTAAATAGAGTTAGACTCTATAAAACAGGCACATGATTAAAGCAGTCAACGTTTATTTTGATAGCAAATCGAGTAGATCAGGAATTAGCTAGGAAATCGAGCACCATTGAATCGGTATCGCCTTGCAAAGAGAGTCATAGGTGCTTTCGACTACCGACGCAATCGCTGATATTGATACGAGTCTTGAAATATACAGACCAATTTTGGTATTAACAACTACACTCATACAAGGTCAAATAAAAAAACTATATATAGTACATGTATCTGCCTCTTTCTAATTGAGTTTTTTGAAAAACAATTGATGGAAATTCGCTTGCTTTTAATGGTCTATGCCCACATAGCGTATGTAGTTATGTCCCTTAATTATCTATTTATGTATGTCCTTTATACATCTACATCCATGCTCTGTATCGCTTCGCACATAACTGCAATGAGTAATATGAGAAGCCAATAAATTTATTTCATGTTTCCATATGTAAAATATTAAACCATAATGATGCCACCACACAGATCTCCTGGCATACATTTAACAGTGGGTGTATGTTTGTAGGGGTGCAACTTGTAGCATCTGGGTCTCAGCGCAATCGCATACAAAACTAAGCGTTGTGTGGCGCTTATACGATAACGAATTAAAGGAAGCCGCCACCGCTGTTGCCCATTATTTCTACCAATTTGTAACACTTATCCTTTTCTGTTACGCTTTTTATATTTATTATGCTAAATAAAATTAACCAAAGCGTAACGTAAGTGACACTCTGGTAATCTGAGTACCAAATCATGGAGAAGTACATACAAATGATTAGTTGAGCGATTGGAAATATGAGCGGAAATGTATTTCTGGTAATCGACGGAAGACATAAAAGAGAAATGGGAAGTCATAAAACAAAAGAAATTGTTCAATTTTTCCATCGGTTGCTACAAAATTGGAGAGCAAGCAAAATTAGTTTAGGTAAGAATCCGTATTTTATTAGTCCTAAAACCGAGAAGAGATCGGTATTACCTAAAAAGCGTTTGTTGCATTCCCTAACTCGCTAGAATTTGCAAAAATTTGCTGGAATTTACCAGAAAGCGTTCCTGTACTCGGTGCTCTGGCAATGTAGGGGGAAAAATGGGAGAGTAAAATCGGTAATCTCTTTACCAGAAGTTACAAGATTTTACGCGAAAAATTGTTGCTGGTATAATCTGGTTAAGTGTCAAACCATCAGCTGTTCGATGTTGTCAAAAAGTCAATCGCCAAACGATAAGAAACAAAAAAATGGCGTCGACGATGTATTTGACAGTTTTGACCAAACATGAAGGTTTTAGTCTCCATTATTATAGCGAAAGGAAATGTTTGATACCTGTCACGAGTTTCCATTTCGCATAAAATATTAAAAATTTTAATGGTAAAGTTGGCCACCCATTTCATTAAGTTTGTTTCCAATGGCATACACCATTTGTCATTTCAACGCTTAGTGGAAACTCGGTATAAAAGTAGTGGACAGCTCTAAGAGTCGCGAATGAGTCAGGCGCTCTTCCGACTCGCTTTATTCTGTTTGCCTTCTGATCTGAAGTCTTTATTGCAGACAAGTTTTCGAACGCCAAAGAGAGACCTACAAAATAGTCTGAGTACCGGGGTACAATGTTGTATTAGAGAACCAGATAGCTGGCAAACTTGTTATGCAGGGCTTTAAGGGTGGGATAATATGTGGCGCTGACCATCTCTTTCACATTAGTGAACGTGCATGTAAACAAATCGGTAATCATGCCTTTGAACAATGCCTCTCGTTTGAATAACGCCTCTCGTTTCTATAATAAAGACACTATCCTACACTTTATCTGCAAATATGAGTAAGGTGTGCTGTGGCAAAGAAATGATTTGCTTGGCTATCACTGCAGACCCTAATTTGATGTGCACGCTACCTCTCGCCAGCCCGCTGCATACTTAATGTATTGTACCTAAAGCAGGAAAGTATCTGAAGTTACTCCCCGGACACCATACAGCTTTTGTTCTATTTTTAGCCTTGAAGCATATGAAGTCTTTACCGAGTTCTCCAAGATAGTATTTGAATCTCTCCATTGCTCCCTTATAGGGAAGCTAACTACGTATTTTCTTCCAAAAGAGCCTTCAAGTATCAGTTTGTCAATTGAGGCCAAAAACAAAAGGTATTGCTCTGACAGCTTTCTTAAAACGCTATTTGCCTGAACATCGTGCCAAATCCAAACGAATTCAGCTGGCATATCGCCTTCATAACTTCCTCTTGGATCGTGGATCCGTGGATAGATTATCCAACAAAGCCTTAAGAGCCGCTCCTGATGTTGTACTCATGGCGCGTATAATGTCTATACATACACTTCTTTGTAGTCCGTTTACTGTTTCTGTGCCACTATACTATAGCAGAATATATGATAATTACGGTGACCATCCGTTCTGTTTTTTGCAGGACCGTACTGTTTTTCAAAGGTCTGTCCTGCGTAGTTTTTCAAACCTGAAATTGTCCCGCATTTTAATTGTTATTTTAAAACTATCGGACAATGGATGGATTTTTTCAAAAAAGCGTTTTTTGGTACTTTTCGTAGCTTTTCTTCAATATCTCATCAACAAATCTCCCAATCAAAGTAAGCGACTTAGAGCTCGAAGGGTATTGATGTGACTCTTACCAAAATATATAACTTGTGGCGAGACTTCAATGAAAATTATTAGTGCTACAGGCGACCATTTGCATTTTGTCGTTAAAGTCGAAAAAAGTGAGATTTTCAATCAGGTACGCAGTTTTATTCGATAATTTTTTTCATTAGTTTAAAAATTCGATAAAGAAGATATATCATTACAGTAAATTTTGAGCCAAAGATAATGAAACTCGGATTAGAAATGTAGATGCTATGCAGCGCAATCTGCACAAATTATATATTTTTGTAAAGGGCACATAAATACCTTTGTAAGTCGTCGCTTACGTCGATTCATGACGTCGATTTTTGATAAATAACTGCGAAAAGTACCACAAAAACAAAAAAAATTGTATTGTTTTCGTTTTGAACGACTCAAAATTTCCCTATAAAATAATCTTTTAAAGATTTTCACTTTTCGTGAAAGCTTTTGTTATTATAATATGTTTTACTACACTTTTATAAATATTCATGTAAAAAAAGATTAATATCGATGAAGAAAACGTGATTCATTTTCAAAGCTTAAAATGTATTAAGAATTTTGAATCATAAATACTCTTTTGATATTATTATACTAAGTAAATATATGTAGGCGTATTTTTGAAAAATTGTCCTTCATTTTGAATGAATATTTATGGTCACCGTAATGATAATCGATCCGAGTAAACCCATACACCCATAGTCGATCTCAGACCTCTTGTCTTTCTAAAGGTTTTCCGACACCGTCCGAAGACTTTCAGCGCTCGATTTACTTTAACCTCGGCGTGAGTTTTTCTTGCCAGCTTCGTTGCTACAGTTACCCCTAAATATTTCACACACACGGGACATCTGAGGTGTACGCCTCTAACTACCGGAAGGGTGATCTTTCAGTTTTCTTTTCCACTCAAAATCTAGACTAGGGCTGTCTTTCTGGAGTTGACCTTGGATCAGGTGCACCTTCCAGAAAAAGTTCACCCACATAAACCGCGTAAGCTTGCATGTAAACAAAGTTGTCCATTACCGTTAATAGGAAGTCCACTATCAAGCACCATAATAGAGAGTTCACGACTCTGAAGGCATTTGGCAACCAACCTCTGCCATAGTACAAAGGCTATCTTCCTTCTGTTCAGTCAACTATGTTCTAGATAAAATTGATTGTTTCACCCACTTCATGACTCCTGTCGTACAGCATATAGGGTTGTTGTTGTTGTTGTAGCGGCTACTAAGCCCCGTTCGGGGCGGTTCATCCATCAACGTTGTCATATAGGGTCAGAAGTTACGCTGTCAAATCTAAGAATAATTGCCCTAGGACAAGGATGCACGTTGGGGAAATATATTAATCACTAGGAATTAAACAACCAACATTCCCAAAGCAAATTGAATTTGATCACAAGTGTACGTCTCACATTTGTTTCTTAATTTTTCTCTACAAAAATTCACGCGTACCAAAAGATGCACAGCTGGTCCCACAGATCCCCAATGCTTTTGCGAAACGATTGATTTATCAACCGCCAATTTTGCGCATAAACGAACGCCAATCAACGCAACTAAATACTCCGCACCTTCAATAAAACAAAAGATTTAACACGGTGACAATAAACTCCTCGGAGCACTAAATATGTAGGAGCAGACAATAGCTGGTGCCGGCAGAGATGCCTTGTTGACAGCTCGTCAGCTAATTATACGCAACAATAAGTTTAATAACTTGCCATGGCGACAAAGGCAGCCAGCCGGGGCTGAATGAAAATGGGAGCTGAGCTGGTAGAGGCGGTGTAGCGCCGTTATCAACACTTAAAGGCGATAAATATTTTAATTAACTTCGTCTTAACTCATTACAAAACGGATGCACTGTTGAAAGCCACGAAACTCACACAGACACACACACACACACAATCAAGTATTCGTGTTGTGGAGTTAGTGCAACGTAGTGGGAGTACACAAGTATTTTCTGAGCGCTAAACGTCTCTGACAAGTTTATGAAGTTCATGATTGCCTGCCAGCCATCTCAAACTCCATCGAACACATAGTATTTCGCTAAAAAATAAACATAAATACATACATACATACATATGTACAAACAAGACATCCTTTCATGCAGCATATTTCGCCACTCTGCCGTTTCATAAACATTTAATTTCTGGGAATTTCGTGGTAAATTTGCAAGCAGTGTTGCTCCATTGTCAGTCGGAATGGTGAAGAGAAAAATTATGATGGCAAGATTTAATGCATTCGCTGGTATAAACACTTAGAAATGTCTGGAGGTAAACAGTTTTGAGCCTTAAGCGTTTGGTGGTAAGATATATATATTTTTGTTTGCCCGTAGGCGCTCACTTTTAAATCGCTATTAAAGCAAGCTCAAAAATGTTTTTTTTTTATTATGATTGCATACATATATGTGTAGTGCAATATAAATAGTTTATAATTTATAATTTATAAGTAAAGATCCTGATGGAGACATACTTTGCTATACCGTATTGACTCGTTGCCGACCATGCTCCTCGAAATATAGCCAATTAGTTGTGTTTATAAAGCGTTGAAGGTTGCAGACAGCAATCCGTCTCTGTGGAAAGACCAATCCGTTGGCTGTGAGAGCGCAGGTGATTATGGCCCGTCGGCTTAGTTCAAAAGAGGTATGTTTATATTTTCTAGCGAAAGGATAACCAAAAGTCAGGCCTATCTAAGGCGCTCTACTACTCCCTAGTTCTTACTGCGTCCTGTTTTTAGCCACGAGTCTATTTTAAGCGTCGAGGTGGACCAACTTAGTCCACAAAACGGTTCCGGCCCACAAGTACAGACAATGAGCCTTCCTTTGCGAATTCATCGGCAACCCGTTCCCAACGATTTCGCCGTGTTTCTTTCTGCCAATGGTTGGATAGTGTCATAGCATTCACTGGCTTTTACGGCCGCCGGGCTAACTAGAAACGCGCCATTAAACCCTTCTCAGTGCTCAGTTTGACAGAAGTTGAGATTGCTAGTACCATGGTCTGAAAGGCCTTGGACCAAGTACCCATTGCAAATGGAAAGTTTATTCCCCTCTCCGGCTCTGCCTTCTATCTTTGATCCATCTGTGTACCAGTGCACATATCTGGGATATAATTATGGCAAAGCCTTTGACGAGACATCTCGATCTGGAATTTAGACCTGAAATTACCTTCCAAAGCAGATTTCTTTTGGAGTAGCTGTATCTTATTTTTAAGAGTACTCTCAGAACTTTGTATTTGCAAATTGCTCGAAGCTGCTACTTCGACAAAAATGTGAAGTGGAGTTAAACCTAGGAGCGACTGTAAGGCCGCGGCTGAACACGTTGTCATTGCTCCGGAAATCGACAGTAGAGCCAGTAGAGAGTTTGTTCAGACGTGAAAGGGCAGTTTTTTGCAGCGTTTTTGGAAACCAGATTATAGAGGCATAAGTTACAATCGGACGGACTATGTGCGGGTTTATGCTGAGGTCCTCATTGGCACACCAGTTTGATCACGGGCAGAGCTGCACTTATAAGTTCTGATAGAGTGCTGCCGAATTTTCCCATCACATAAGTCGTTAAGTCGTCCGCATAACCAACAGCATCGCAACCACTTTCCTGTAGTTTGGTTATGAGGTCAATCACGAAGGGCAAAGAAGTTAAACTAATAGATCTGTGTGATTTAGGTGAGTCGGGGGGCATGTTGCCAGATTAATAAATAAATAAGACGGTCACCTTCCTTCAAGTATACGGTATGGATTCCCAAGAATAACTTGCGCTTAATAAACAGATCAGCGGATCGATCATAACATCAACGCATGTCTTAATTAATGCCATATATAGGCCATCTCAGCTTGCAGCTTTTTTTCAAAGGACTCTACCGCCCACACTACTTTGGCAAAAATAGACCAAACCTGATAAGACCTCCAACCCTGGGGAACCAATTTTTAGAAGAGGTAGGAGTCGTCCAATCTTTCTCTATCGAAGAGCCTTGGAAGAGCCACCTGGAGCTTCAGGCAGTGTCTCTATTGACTGACATTTTTACCTCCGCGTTTCCCTCTGGAAGCATCTAAAACATTTATTATTTTCAGTGAGACCAGCCCTATACTCGACCCTCTAAAGTGATCTTATTGCCCTGTTGAAAAGCATTCTGACAAGTTTGCGTGGTGCATTCAGTTCTCCCCTCCATAAGGGAACCCTAGGTGTCATCAAAACGAAAAGGAGAGCTGTGCTGTAATGGAAGGATTCCAGCAGCAACATTAGCTAGTACACTGGCTGCTACCTCCGATTCCTCGATTGAGTATATTGAGGTTCACAGCGACTCTGCTCTAGCATTTACTAGATTTTTAAAAAGTGTAGTTTGTTTTCCTGGGCGGGAAAGTAAAATTCCGGGACTCACATCGCCCTGGGATCTCAAATCGTATGAGTTGGTGGCTCGAGCGCAATGCTTCGTCCGAAACATTCCAATCTTGGAGAAGTTCAGCTATCGACCTGTCAAGTTTGTCAAAGCGTTTTGCCTGACTGCAAGGCAACTTGCCTATAGTTCACAACAAGAGCTCACAGGGAAGAGATTAACTACCATTTCGAGGGTTGGAGGATAGCGTTTCCGTAATAGCACCACTAAACTCCATCCACTACCTATACTTAATCTATTTTAGTATAAATGCTGGAACTTTATTCATTTCCTAGCTAAATAGTTTTAAATTTAAACATTTTCCAAACACCTTTGACAAAATGCAGAAGTGTTCGTTTTTGCGCATCCTAAAAACTGCATCCAAACTCATTAATTTAAACGAGATTTAGCGTGCGCTATGCACAAACTTCAATTTATATTCCCGTTGAGTTAGGAAAAACACAAAAAAAACAGCGCAGTTGCATGTGCAAAACAGCCTAAAACCATAAGTCATAAAATTTTAGTTAAAAAAAAAATGGACACTACACCGAAAGAAACTGGGAGAAGAATAAGTAATTTTTTAAGTTTTAGCATGACCGTGACGTAGACGTTACAGTTGCTTCTTTCTATCAACAGCCAACTAAATATGTTTCTACGTTTAGACTTTCTAATGTTTATGTTTATGTTTTCAGAAGTAAAATTATATGAATATATCGCAAAAACTATCGCTACATATAGATAAACTACGCTCTCTTTTATGTCTCATATTCAACACTGTGCTTGTCACGAAGTATCTTTCTGAAGAACGAAATCACTTTTACAGACTGATTCATTAAATAGTTTTGCTATGGCAATCATTTTAAACAGAAGCCTATGAGCATTTTCGTGAAAACGCTATTTATTACTCTGTTATATTTCTACATAAATCCACGATATCTCGATCACATGAAAATAGGTAAGAGCAATCAATAAGTAATTTCTTCAATATTAGTATATTTTTAAATTGTAATTTCCAGAAGTTTAAAAATTGAAGAACATAACGAAGATAGAAACTTGTTACTAGTTATAAAATATAATTCTCGATTTAAGGTCTTCACTAGGCAATAGACAACTTCACCATGTACTCGTAGCCACACACATTTCCCTCTCGTACAACTAACACAGCCAGTCTAACACTTTAATTCATTGTGGTTTTTTCTTCTAACAACACAGTTTCGAGGACCAATTAATTTTGTGGTCAACTGTGGCCATAAATTCAAGTTTGCCTTTTGCCGGATAAGACCACAAAAAATCAGCCAAAAAAATCACCAAATTAAGTGAAGTGCAGTAATTAAGACTGCGAATGAGTTGAGAATAACCAATTTAAAGGAAAATGAAATCGCAACTAGTATGTGCAACAGTACCATATACATACATATGTGTGTATGTATGTATGTAGGTGCACACAATGGAAAATCTATATGTATTGAAGAGAATTGCATAATATAATTAATTAAGAATATAATTCCATAACTTTTTTGTTAAAAATTATTAAAATAGCCTAATGGTGACAACATTGCTTTCCCTTTCAATTAGGGGAACGAAGGGTTTTGTGGATTCAGCGGGTAATTGGAACCATCTATTTAAAAAGAAAAAAACGAGAGTCATTTAAAATAGCTATTCAAGCACAAACGAACTCTGTGAAGGGAAACCAATAAATATATAAAAAAAACTTGAAGTCAAATATTGTGTTTGAAAAATAATATAGTATGCATTGGATTTTGACCCCTTTCGATCAAAGGATTGTGTGAACTTTTATGAAATGTACGTTTTATGTCCAGTCCTATATTTGCACATTACACGTTTTTATTCTAAAAATTATTTTTTTTTTTAGATTTTGAATGCTTATTATATATTTTTTGAAACGTATAAAATCAAAAAAAAAAATACACTAGCGAGTATTGGGGCTTATTCGTATTTTCGTAGTATAGTGTCAGCTATTGGTGCTAATAATTTTATAATACTTTATTATTTTTATAATTTTCTGGAATCATGAGAAAATATGTATATTTTTGTACAAGAATTCAATGTAAAGTTGGTGTACCACAATAACCAATGTAAATTACACTTTTTTTGAAGCCTATAATAAACGTTAAAAATTTTGTTCCTAAATTTGTTTCTAAAATAAAATAAAAACAATTAAAAGTCAGGCTGCAGGAATGGTATTTTCAGAAATAGTAGCCGAGAGTTCCAGCTTTAATTTAAGCCAGGAAGGTTCTATCACCTTTGACCTCGTTTTTTTTTTTTAAATCTGGAGCTGATGGAAACTTTATGCTTAAGGATTCGTAAGCAGTACAAAAAGGATATCAACAAGTAATTTTTAAGCAAAAAACAAAACCAATTTCAATTCTCATATAAAAAAAATATGCATATATATATATTTCATGATCCAATGATCGGATCTAAACCAGATTAGTATGGGACCACCTCTGAGATGCTGCCTTTCCGATGCAAAAAGAATTATCGAACTCGGTTGACGTGGTCCAAAGTTAAGCGGTAAAATACATAAAAAAAAAACATTCCGACGAACTTTCCTTTTTTTGGAAGTCGGTTAAAAAAAGCTTTAACATTTGCGGTGCCAAATTTTTTTTTCTATTTTTGTTGGGCTTTATTTTCCATTAAAATTGAGCAAAAATTCAGATTTCCGTTTTTTCTACAGAATTTTTCTTTGTGTGGTCCATAATACCAGGGACGTGAACCGGATGAAAAATTTGGTCGGTTCGGTTTACCGGTTCGAGCCGTTGTTGCACTTTTGGATTGGTTCGTCAAAGCGGTTTTTTTGGTCTTTGAACCAGGGTTTCAACGGTTCGAAAAAAATAACGCGCAAATTTTTGTGTCAAGTGTGAAGTCAAGGTTAAGGGTCTAGTGAGATGGGCTGCCTTTACATTTGATATTGTCACATGGTAATAAAACATGGTAGGTATTACCATGTTTAACAAAAAGAAAAAAAGTGGGTACATTTATCTATTGAAAATTGGTTGAAACGAACCTATAAACCTTTATAGAAAGTGGCTCGGTTTTCGGTTCGGATCAAACATTTGTGGAAAATTTCGGTCCGGTTAATGGTTCAGTTAATTAATAGAAAAAAGCGGTTTTCCGGTTCCAAGCCGATTCGGTTCAAAACCGGTTCACGGCCCTGCATAATACCCTTCGCTCCCCTATTTAGTAAAGTTTTGCAAAATAATGCAACGAATAACATCATGCATGTGCAGGCATGGACGGAGAACGAGCAATAAGCTAGTTTTTCTCAATATCCATTGCAATCTGCATGTTAATATTGACTCGGCATTAAACAAAAATTTTAACGATTTTATCTCTGAGTTGCGCCGGAATATATCCACAATTAAATACAATATGCTGAATACTCTAAATAAAAATGTGATATAAATAAATGATATTTTTGATTTTCACGAATGACTTTAAATAAAATCCCCCCCTAAAGAGAAATCCTGCGGCCGGCCCTGATATGTATGTATGTATGTATTTCCCGAAAGAGAAAAAATCTAATTTTCAATGTAAATACGACAAATACGCAAATACTTGAATTGGTTTTGGCATTGCCGAAACTTACTACGTAACAGAGTGTGGGTGTGTGTAGCAATAGGGAGTTGGGTGTATTGTAAGGAATTAGAGTGAGGTCAATAGAGAAAAAACCCGCTAAAGTATGGTGGGAAGTCAAACCCGAAAACTCAATCATTGAGATAGATCAATGGTGTAAGTGATGTGCATATTTACAAACACATACATATGTACATATATACATATATTACACACATGTACCCAGCAAGCAAAACGAAATCGAATGTTTTGACGTGGCGAGCCCGAACTGGTTTGTTTCTAGACCCTACAGACAGGGATTATGAATTATGTTGTTGTTGTTGTACTACTTCGCTGCTCTCAACGAGGATCGGGGGGAATTCATGATTTATCACCAAGGTGGCATAAGACGGGAGTGCTGCATTACCTCGATGACCTTCCCTACTCAACGGTTGGAAGTGTTTCACTGAAGAAGTGTATGAGTTTCAGAATTTCCGGTGTACTTGAGGATTCTTCTGTGGCTAAAGCCCTGGTTGGCGGGTTGCAATGCACCGACCCTAGTTTGTGGTTTGTGGATGCAATTTCCAGTTACAAAATGTTTAGTAAGGTTCAGAATAGACCTGTAAGTCAGCGCCGGGGCATAGTGCCCCACGACAGGCTAGTCTATCTAGCTAGAGTCCAGTTTAATTCCATCTTGGAATAGACCAGCGCGCTGGTCGCTGCAGCGTCGCGTACACCAAAATTTGGACTAAAAATGTCTTTATATACCCGGCAGAGACGCACCAGAGTGGAACTCCAGTTCGGCGCCATCTGGTTCCCTTCAGGGTGCCCGTGCCCATGAAGGCCGGAATTAAATGCTGCCTGGTTATCGGCATTGTCTACCGGCCGCCGCCATTTTTGAGTCGAGCTCCTTGGCTACGGGCCGGCCTGGCCGCAGGGGCTTGCCTTGTGGCTACCCTTGAAGCTGTCGGCTGAATCTCTTGCATCAATCGCCATTTGTTTTCAGCCCCCAAGCGGTTGTCTGATTTTGGTGTTGGGCGGGATAGGCTTTATTGTAGATTTTGTCCAGGACTGATCCATCGGATGAAGCATCGATATTGGTTCTTTGTCTGCCGAAACCTTTCGCCGATCAAGGAAAAATGGTTAAGGAAATGAAAAGAAAGAGGCGGACAGACATCCGAAAGGTTGCGTTAAACTGCAGACGGCTGCTCTTGGCGGCAAGCTATCCAATTGGTTTGGATACACATGACACCCTGGATTAGGGGGAAAGCTAAATAGGTACCAAGTCTAGATCGATATTGTCTGTTGAAAATAGAGTCACCTCGCGAATTATGCACTTCTTCACCGCGCACTAAGGTCTTGATGTGGTAGAGGCTAGGTTCTCAAAAGCTTACGCTGCGAAGTCGGAAAATTAAATATTAGGGTTCAATTTGACCTCCAAACATAAATTTTCAACCGATTTAAAAAAAAGTCCAATTATTCATAAATAAATTGGTCAGAGATTCTCCATGGCCGATTTTTGAAGTTGTTTATAATACATTTTTTTAATTGTAGTTCAAAGTGCAGAGAAATGTCAATTTATAAGAAATTCTACTCCCCTGTTTTAATTTATAAATTTTACATACTTAATAAGAACTAGTTGAAAACATTTATAGGGTTCAACCAAAATTAAGACAATTTAATTTTTACAAAATTCTTAGATATACAGTTTTATAAACAGCAAGCTTCCAATGGCTAAGAACTCGCGTTGAATTTAAATAATTTTTTTGCGACGATGCTAGACATTTTCTTTGATATAAAGTGTGTTCTAAGTGTTTTTTTTTTATATGGAATATATATGTAGCTCTACCAGCTGATTGCGCCTTAAATAGGAAAATTCATACTCGCAGGAGGAGAATAAAATATTTTGCTTACTGGGTAAAAACAATCGTATTTATTTGCACGAAAATCTATTTGAAGTACTAAATTGGCACATCTATACGTAGAAAGCTAGCTTGTGTGTGTGTGTGTGTGTTAGCATGCATTTGTTTGCCGAAAAAGGGATTATGCAAGATTTTTTCACACATCTCAAATTCTAAAGTATCAAACACAACAACGTACGCTTCAAAACGGCCCGCTGCGCCTGTCGCTATGCTTCATTTATCGACTGCTGTAGCAGCAGTTTGTCAAAGGATTGTCTGCATTGTTTGACTTGTCACACATGGGCCGTACAAATAAATAAATAAAATGTCTATTGTGACAAGCGTACGTAGCGTGAGTAACGATTTCCGTTTGAAATATTTATTTTTTTCCACTTTCCAATTTTCACCAATTTTCTTTTTGTTTGCAGTTTTTTCGCTTTTTATAAAAACATGTAAACAAATGAGTTGTAAAGCGATTGTCAACCTTTTCGCTCCCGCCACACATGCTTCTTCTTTTAGTGTACCGCTGCAAGCGAGATTTTAACGGCGCCGAACTTGCTCAACACATTAGCTGCGCCAATTACAAATAAATGTTTTGCAATTTGTCTGATTTTCGTAAAACAATTTTGAATAATCGCTCTGCTGCCACATCATTTAATTTTAAAGTTTTGCAGCAACAACAAAACACTCATACAAATCAGATGCCGACTAACCGTTTGCCGCCAAAGGGTATTCGTATTCATTCTTGTGTACATACTGTATGGGAGCGTTTGGTTGTAAGTGCGGCTTGTTGTTGCTGCTCATTTGAATGTGCAGTGATTAGTGTGGAAATTTTTAAATTATTACCCATTTGACGCGACTACAAAAGGCACAATGCGCATCTGCATAAAGGATATTAGCTACACACTCATACATACACACATACATACATTGAAGGTATGAGCACCGCCTCAGCATTCAGCTCATCTGCTCTGGTTATACATTCGATGCGTTCGATGTTTGTGCTACCACTCGAAAAATTTAAATAATCGCCCATTATGTGCATGTATGTATGTATGTGTGTATGTATATGTGCGCCACTGCATTGTTGTAGTTTCAGCGAAATTGATAAATTATTAAATTAGCTGCAGCCTGCAGCTAAAATCCTGTAATGACTGGGATACACATACTACATACATACATATATATGTACATGCAACCTCGATATGCAAATCCTTTCCAAAAGGTACATTCATGTTTGTGTGTGTGTGTGTGTATTGTGAAAGTGAACATGCAAAGTAAGTATCATCGCCGCTTGTTCTGGGTTGGAAAGGTGTCTCTATTTTTGTTGACTACCACTACTGTATGTACTCGTAGTCCACATTGTTGTTGTTATTATTTTGCTTGTACCTCTACTGGTTTATGTTGCATTTCATTGCCACCCTTGTTGAACGCGCACGCGTTGCCCTTCAGGGGGTCGCTTACTTCGACGGCTATACACAAGCGACATAAGCGGGTTGAGTTGCTTGCCAACTGAGATCTACCTACGCCTAATCATTTTCCTGCGCGTATTGTTGGCGGTAATTGAATTATCAGGGGACGTTTATGATTTGAAAGCGATGTATTTTGTATGAAATTACAAACTTGGTTAGCTAATTTGACGCCCTTTTATTAAGCGAATGTTTCTTATTTTCAAAGCGATATGAACTACTTGCTTAAGAAATTCCATACCGTTAACCTTTACGTACCAAGTTTATTTGAAAAATAGTGTAAAAGAGCCGGACCGTCTCAGATGAGTAATATATGCCACATTCCTGCCAGTAACCTAACTAAGCCTCNACAATGGGAGCATTGTGGTTCTTTCGTCAGCCGCTCTCTTAATTTGTTGTAGTGAGCATTGCGGAAGTATTTCGTCCCTACCAGAAGTGCATTGCCTTCAGAATGACCTTAAACTGAACCCTCTGGACGTCCCATTAGTACGGAAATTAGGAGATGGTACCTACAGCCTATAACAGAAACGTGTGCACTAACAGCAGAAAAAAATCGTCAGTGTGGAAAAGACTTCGTAATTCACTTCAACCTTTCTTTTTATCGGGCGCTGTAACCGTCTAAGCGTCAACTTCAATAAAGCGCGCCAGTTGGAAATGCCGACTTAAGCCAATTCCCTCTTCTCTTGGTTTTTCCATTACAGTGGGGCTGCCTCCTCCTCTTCTACCACCAGCGGGCTCCGAGTTGAAAACTTTCAGAGCTGAAGTATCGGTGTCCATTTGAACGACGTGGCCAAGCCAGAGGAACCGCTGTATTTTGATTCCCTGCACAATGTCCTCATCTTCGTAAAGCTCATACAACTCATCGTCCCATCGTCTGTGGTTTTCTCCAGCGCCAGTGCGTAAAGCGGCGTAAATCTTCCGCAAAATCTTTCTCCCGAACACTCCCAGAGCACTCTCATCAGATGTTGTCATTGTGTAGCGTGCGGTTTTCGTATGGCGGGAGTAGACTTTACTCCTGAATTGCCTACTCAGTCCAAAGTAGTACTTGTTGGCAAGAGGAATTCTGCGTAGGATTTTGATAGTGATATTATTCGCGGTGTTAATGCTGGTTCCAAAGTAAACTAAATTCTCTACTTTCTCGAAATTATAACTGACAACAGAAAGTCGGTGCCAAGGCTCGAATGCGCTGACTGTATATTTGATGACAGACCACCACCAGCCCCATTCGCTTTGTTTCCTTATTCAACTTGGAAAAGGCAGAACAGACTTCGCGGTTTTTGTCACCGATGATGGTGATGACATCTTCATAAGTCGGTAAAGGTACGCAGCCTTTTTCGAGCGCTTCAGCCCTGCAGTTCTTACTATATTTTCCAACGCCGTATTAGTTTCGCGGGGATACCAAATTCTGACATCGCGGCGTATAGGCAACTCCTTTTAGTGCTGTCGATAGTGGATTTGCCGGCGACAAATATATATAGTGTTTAGCTTTTTTTCTCTCGTCTAAAACCACACTAATAAGGCCGAATCAGTTCGATGACGGTGGGCATCATTCTTTCACACAATATGGTCGATAAGACCTTGGGGTCGCCTTTCTTGTGGATTAGGCAGAGAATACTTAAACTGCAGTCGTCTCACATGCGTTCGTTGTTTTTCAACCGCGTAATTGCTTTTCGTACCTTGTCATAGACTGCCGGTGGGCTCGGGTTCGTCTTCTCCACAACATTCAGAGCTGTTAGCACTCAGTTTTTGGTAGGAAATTGTTGAGGCCATAATTTAAATGTTTTTGATATCGGTCACTAGGTCGCCATGGTTTTTCTAACAGGTGGACACCCTGTTCAGGAAACCTTCTTAACTCTCTTGTAAATCTTTCGGGCTTTTTTCCTGTCGGCCAGCATTTCAAGCTCTTCGCACTCATGTATTTCGGTCTCTCTCTCCTTTTTGTGGCAAATACGTATCTCTTCCCTCTTCAGTTCCCTATAGCGGACCCACATAGCTCGCGTTGCGGCCGATCGCAGCGTGTCCTTATAGGCGGTATCTTTTTCTCTGCAGCTTCTTGACACTCCTCACCGTCTGTTGTTCTGTGGGGCTCGCTGAAATACGACTAAGTGCTTCTTCGGCGGCGATAGTTAATTAGGGAAAATGTAGTGTGATTTTTTTGTTGTTGTAGCGGCTACAATAACTCCGCCCAGATCGGCTAGTCCCTCAATCGTTTTCGTCAAGCTCAAGTCAACTGGTTCCACTGCTCGCATACGTCGGTTTGTTCCAGACCGATTACTGGGATGAATTAAAAAAACTCTTTTACGTAATTACAGCAACTATTTTTCATAAAAATCAATATTCCCTAGAGTTGCTAAAATTCGAGTACCGCCTTAGTGAATCACATAAAGATATTTAGCCGAGATTACTCGTTTCATTTACGTATTTCAAATGCAATTTATTTACGAACATACGGTAAAAAAGTTAATTGTATGAGTACGTTGGAAAACCTGTATTTTTTTTTTGTTGATCACAGAATTGAAGTACCAGACGATCAAATGCCTACAGCGAAGTGGTTTTTGAATTTGAAGGGGTGGCATTGTGGCAATTTAAAAAACATTTATTGTTAATTACAATGTTTACTAAGCGAGAATGTGATTTTTTTAATTGATGTAAATATGCGATAGGCGAAAACGCTCAAATGTTGGTAGCAAGGCTGAACAAACTCACCACCATAGGGATGCATGTGTGTGTTTGAAACGCCAGTGGCGGTTGTGGCAAGGATGATGACTGTATACAAATATTTGTAGAGGCTTTACGACTTCTGTGTTTTATATCTGTACATATGTTGTCATTTTTTTCTAGAAAAAAACTGTGTTCGTCAATTCATGCCAAATCAGCCAATGCACTATTGTTTAAATGCCTGTTCGTCTGGCATTCGGATGGATTTTGGTGAAAATTTTGCTTTTGTCTTATCTGCCAAAGGAAAAATGTAAATTATTTTCCAAAGTTATGCAAAATTCCAAATTTCACAATTTCTAGAATTTTGCAAATTTATTTTTTGAGTATCTCAAAAGCTATTATAGGTCCAAAAATGTTTCTGGTCTTCCTTAAAAAAATCGACAAATAAAAATATTTCAGAATTTAGAAATAATAAAAAAATTGTAAAAGTTAAAATATGTTAACATTTTTGGCGTAATCTGTTTTATACAAAACCTTCAAAGATCGTGAAATTTTCAAGAAGTGTAAAAAAAAATTATATTTTATAAATGTGTATGAAATAAAATGCATAATTAGACTGTCTCAAGAATATATGGAAAAAAATTTGTTTGCAAATTTTGATATTCATATGTATGTGTAATTTTTGGCCTAAATAGCATATATAAGAAGTTTTTTGGCAGTAGGATAACGATAGCCCGTGTCAACTTTTAGTTGAAGTTTTAATTATTAATAGCTTGAATGACTTAATCGTCCAAGAAAACGTTGGAAATGCAAAAAATTCGATATGTTTTTAATATTTTAGCGCATTTCCAGTAAAACGACATCTTTAAATTTTTAATAGTAAGGCAGGATTTTTTCCACGTACGTCGAAAAAATTAATTAAATTAAGATATACTTTGCAATTTTTATCCTTCAATATCATTATATTTATTACATATGTATTAATATTCAAAATTAAAAATCTGGAAGGATAATATTTTTAAAGGACAAATTTGACATGTTCCAAAAGGATAATTGACAACAAAAGTTATAAATAATTTTATTTTGAATCCTTAATTTAATTGATAACCACATTTCCATACTTTGTGTAAACTTTTGGAAATATGTTATAACTAATGGCCCTTTGGAAAAAATCCAGAAATATTATCGTTCTAATACTGTATGGAGTATAGAAATATTATGTATATCTACAAAGAATTACATATGTATATGGAAAAAAACTTGTAAAAGCAAAAGCAGATTAAAATTGTTGGTCCAATTATTTTTATACGATAGATAAGATATGAAATTGTGAATTTTGAAAAAAAATATTTTTGGAAAAAAATTTATGTTCAACCACTTTTGTTTAATTTGGATTAATTTGTAATTTAGAGTTTGCAACAAATTTTTTTTTTTCAAAGTTCAAAAACCTATATCTTAAAAAAATCTTCTTGCAAATTGAATAAAAAAATGTCCTAATAATGTATACAAGTTTTTGCTTTTACGATTTTTTAAATTAAAAAAATTCTGTAATTTTTTCGGATTTCTTTTAATGCATGTATTTTTCTATTTAGCTCCACATACCATCCTTAAAGCGAGATCAGAACGACTTTTGTTACTACAACAGTTTTTGAGATATTCAAACAAAAAAAATTCGGGAAAATGTGAACATTTGACAGAACTTGTTATATGAAAAAAAAGTTTGAGCCGAAAGTCAACCAAATTAAAAGTGGTCGATTTGACATGGATTATTAATAAGTAATAATTGAATGGCGCTAACATATGTATACATATCGTCGACGGTTTTGCAAAACCGCCTAAATCGCAGTTTTGGAAAAAATGAGATTTTGTAATCCTGAACTCCAGGAATCGAGATTTATGCATAAAAATCGTTTAATCTTTATTAAAACAACAGATTTGTAAAATAATAGCTAGAGAGAATACCGTTTTTCGATCTCCTATAAAATTTGAGTGCCGTAAGATAGGCAGTTTTGCAAAAACATCGACAATATGTTAGTGCTTGGCCGAGCTTCTCTTCCGATTTGTTGCGTACGTCCGTATGTTGTTACACAAAGGGGAGGGATCTACAGTTTTACGCCGACTCCGAACGGGGATTGTATTTTACAACGCTTTTATCAACTTGCAATGTTGTTTTCCAGAAACTTTCAATGTTGTGTTCCAGAAGCTTTCAATGTTGTGTGTCCGACACCATAAAGCAAAGCTTTGAAAAGCTCCTATAAAAAAGCATAGTGAATAGGGCGAGGTAGATGACATCTAGATGTCGCCCTATGTACTACGTTTGCTACACCGGAAATAGACGACACGCCATTCTTTAAATAAAATTAATTGGTGCTCGTTTGTATGTACATACATATGTAAATGCATGTGTGTGCACCTTTCTATTAATATCGTTGAATTATTTTAATATCTATTGCAAAATTTTATTCAGACAGGACTAAAAAGTAGAAAATAAATAATATAAAAAAAACTTTTTAATATACAACGCTTTTATAAATGGACTAAAAAGTAGAAAATAATACTTCTCAGTCCCATAGAATTTGTTTTGATAACTTTTGATTTTGAAATTTTAGCAAAAGTCATTATAAACAATCTATGAAATTGAAAATGAAAAACGTGGAGCGCATGCAATACAAAGCATTCGATTTAATTGACAATAGTCAAACTACATAACGTAGACCTAAAATTTCTACAGCGAAAGTAGAACTTTGAAATCGATTTTAAGCGGTCGTTATTCATATACCCACATACATACATTCATATATTACTTTTCATATCAATTCAAGTGTATTACATGCGCCCCACGCTTTTCATTTTCAATTTCATAGATTGTTTATAATGACTTTTGCTAAAATTTCAAAATCAAAAGTTATCAAAACAAATTCTATGGGACTGAGAAGTATTATTTTCTACTTTTTAGTCCATTTATAAAAGCGTTGTATATTAAAAAGTTTTTTTATATTATTTATTTACGGTAAGCTCGGAGGTTTGCCATTGCCTGCCGAGAATCGACCGCAGTTAAGAAAAAAACTGTTTTTTAATTTTTTTTTGCGATGTTGCTTTCACCAGGGCTTGTACCCAGGCAGTGCGGCGTGGAAGCGCGCACCGCTAACCACTATACCATAGCGGCCGCTTGACAGGGATTGTATGGCATATATGTTTACGTAATGTACCTTTGTGTGTATCTCTGTGCAGCCAGGAAACTTCATTAGATATGTCGTATATGGTGTGTATGGGACATACGTACATTAACACTCAACTAATTAGAGATTAAAAAATTATTTTGTAAATTAAAGTTAATTAAAACAAAACAAAATTAAATTTTGGAAATGCTGATAAGCAAACAAAATAAATAAAAGTCGCTACAGTAATACATTTTTCGCTTACAAAAAATAAGAAAATACTGTTTACCCTCACCAAAAATGCAGTGATCCATATTAATAACTACAATCTACTCTCCCGCATAGATGCACTATATATTCAACAAAAGTGCGGAAACCACTCACACAAACTCAGTTAAATCACTCAATAAACTTTCAAGCATTCTTAAGAGCCAATACGATTATATATAAACACCGGGCACACCCACAAACCATAATAAACAGTCAGGGGAAAAAACAAACAATGTATGTTTCATACCAGCAACTAAAACAACAAAAAATTTTACAGCCATAGAATATCTGAGCCGGGTAGCATTTTTGCTTCAACGATTGTGGGTATCGTTGCAAAAGAAATTGCCATTTTTATTTGAGTACATTGTTGTTGTTTTTGCATGAAAAGGGTACCAGAAAGCCATTCAAGGAAACAATGGTTTAAATACATATGTACGTATGTATGTATGTATATGCAACAGCCTCAGCATAACCACAACAATATGAAAAAAATGAATGGTAGGTTTGGTAATCTTATAACGGGAGTAATTCAAAGAATATGTTTGTTTGATTGACTTCCTATGCCGCTTGTCGATTTCTCACCGTACTCTTTGGTGAGTCTTGCACACTTCGCAGGCGTGGGTGGAGGGCACTCACTTATGTGGGCCATTACCGTTAATTTAAGAATTGCAATTGGAAGCTGTGGTTGTAATGTGAAAACTGCTGGCGTTCATATTTTCCACTGCTTTCAAAAATACCGCTATAAACAGGGTTGTACATTTGGTTGTTTGGCAAACGTTGCGTCTCAAATTTTACGACATAGTTAAAATTAGATATTTCTCGAAGCTTTTGAAAGGCAATAAGTTATGACTCGGCCTAAAAGTGTTGATTAATTAGAGCTCTTCATCCTTGCCGACTCTTGGTCGATCGAATTTCCACAGATTAGTCAAATATTTCCGGATAAAAAAGGGATAAGGATAAGTGGATAATTCAACGCGAACCTTTTTAGCATTTCTATAAATCGAGTAATAAAAATCTAAAAATTAATTATAAAATGGGAAGCAAAAAAAGCTACGAAACTGTACCTAAAATTCTGGGGCTGGAGCAAAAATATAATTGCTACACCTAACCTCAAGAAGGTTCACTTGGTCACGCTACTGATAATCCGGCAAGTTCTGCAATTCACCATCGAGTAAATTTCAACGCCATTCAATTTGAATTCAATGTGACATTGGTTGAAATTCACTCGGAAGTGAACTGCAGAACCTACCGGAATACGAAGCATATGTACATGTTCTGAGAATTGAGATTTTTCTTAAGAAAATCATAACGCAGAACCCTTTACATTCCATAGCTTGCTTCGTCGTACTCAAGTTCTCCTTTTTTACTCGCACAACAGCAAAGAGAACATCATTGCCAACTGAAAATGGTATTTTTCATTATTAACCGCAATAATGCGGTTATGATGATTGCCTTCCTTGCAACAACAACAACAACAACAATAACTAAAGGGAAATAAATACATAAGCGAAAGCTACACTCACTTGCCACCCACCATTTGCCTTTGTTAACTGATTGACGTTTCCACCCGCTTTTCGATCGCTCGCTCGCTCGCCCAATGCCCCCGGGGATGTTGTGGTGCATTTATTCGTTAGTTTGTTTATATTTGACTTGTGGTCTTTAGGGATTTCCTTAATTTTAAATGCTAAAATTGCCAACAACACATAATGAAATAATAACGTCGTAACAAAAGTGCTAAGGCAAAAATTCGAGTTTGATAAATGCCGGCAAATATTGTACGCCTATTGGTTGGTGCGCGGAGATGTAGAGGGAGATAAATATGTACATAAATGCGCACACAGAGGATGGCAACGTAAAAAAATGTTGCAGAAAAAAATTAAATGGAATAAATCTGTGTAGAGTTCTTTTTGTAATTAAAAGTGTTCTCCGCCCGAGAGCGCTTGGTAACCCAGCAACAACTTTTCTGTTTTTGGTAAGCGCTTACTATTTGTATCGATGAGGTAACGCATTACAATTCGCCTCAAGACAAAATTTTTCAATTCGAGTCGCATTTACCGGTAATGCAGTGGGTAAACGAGAAAGTGAAAAATTTTTCTGTTTTTGGTAAGCGCTTACTATTTGTATCGATGGAGTAATGCATCACCTTAACACAAAATTTTTCACTTCGAGTCGCATTTACAGGTAATGCAGTGGGTAAACAAGAAAGGGAAACATTTTGTCTTGCGGCGAGTTGTAATGCATTACTCCACCGATACAAAAAGTAAGCGCTTGCCAAAGAATCAAAGTCTTTGCTGGGAAATATCACCACACACACACACCCACACACAACTCGCCCTAATCATAATCGCTAGTTTCCTGCCTACACCGCACTTTCTTGTGGCTTCCTTCTCGACACAAAGTCTTGTGTCCTTCCAATGCAATTTCTGTTTTGTTTGGGCCTTGTGCCCGGTAAGTGGGGGTAATTGTAATTTAATTTTACAAAGTGGACATTTGCTATTTTTGCGTTTTATGAGGGTTTACAAATTGTATGCGTTGTTTTTTTTTAGTTCTTCAAATGCCAATTTTGTTTTCTTTGTTTGCGTATATAAAATGTGAGTAAACTTTTGCGACGCTATTGTTTACCTTTGTTTGTTTTTCCTTATTTTTTCGGATTTTGTTATTTTTGTGGTAGCAATTAATTTGACAAGAAGCTAAGTTGCTATTTGTGAGTAGTTATGTATTTGTGTGGATACTATTATTTTTGTTCTGAAATTATAATTATCTTTACCAGGTTTGACTTTTGAAGTCAATGCGCAAAGTTTAAAAATATGAAATATCAAAAGATAAGATTGGGAGGGAAAAAAATCTGGAAAATCCTTTTATTTTGCTAACAAAATTAAATTTTTTTTGAGGTTAATATAGGTATAGTCTTAGTAATTAATTGCGTGGGGGGTTCGGAGAATGTCGATTTCTTCAAATTTATCTTCAGCCCTTCACAAAGAGTGTATGGCGATGTACAACCGCAAATCGCACGAATTCTCCCGCTGCTTCGTAATCATACCGCACAGCCCAAGGAATAGTCAAAGCCTTGAACTATAGGCCTGCAAAGTCATGGCGACAGTTTTTTGAAATGTAAAAGGTTCTATTCATTGACAAGGGTAAAACGTCCAAAACTAGGCTGAAAAATATAACTTTTTTCCATTTTGCCACCAAGATAATGCACGAGCATGCAGTCGAAGTCGCAAAATTGCATGTCACTTCCATTTGGAATTTCCCCCTCATAGAGAACATTTTCAACATTTAGCGACTATTTCCTGCTTTCAAACCTAAAGAAGTGGCTCGGTGGTAAGAGATTTGGGTTTAATGAAGCGGCCATCAGTCAGGCAAAGGCCTATTTTGGGAAACTCGAGAGAACCTTCTATATTTGAAAGGGATGAGCAATTGTAAAATACGCTGTCAAGCTAAAAAAGACTAGTTTGATCATATATTTAAAAAAAATTTCATATCAGCCAAAATTGGTCGGTTGGTAGGTAAACGCGACTGCCACCTTAACGGCACACTTAGGCCATAGATAGAACCCCTATTATGTTACACAGTTTGACACCGTTTAATTATTCTGCCTATTAAATCCCTTCGAGTCGCTGATGCATCTCGTCGGGCATCCTGCGTCGGTATTTAAAACCTCCCTAAGGTCGGCTAGGAACGGTAAACCCAGTTAACGCAACCTGTTTCTACACAGGACTGTTTGCTCCTCTTCGTAGTTCTTACAGCTTTTGCAACATCTATGGGAAGGCACGCCAAGCCTTTCTGTATGCTTACCTATTAGACATTGCCCGATTACAACACCCTCAACGTTAAACATATCTTCTTTCTAGGAGAGTATACCCTTCGTGACCGCTTCCGCTTCCATTTATGCCATATCTGCCTAGAAATTCGACAAGTCGAACTTTGACACCATCTTACTTCAGCTTATTTGTATACAAATGCACGAAGTAGCAGCTTGCAAGTGGCTAAAGGCATACCAATGCATTCTTTGCAAGCTCATCTGTCATGCAATATATTTGCCTATGACTAGGGACCCAAGTGAGGTGAAGTCTTCTCTCAGATAGGCGGTAGTCCAGCGCATTTTTTTTAGTAAAACGTAAAAGAGCCCACTTTCTTGATTGCAGCCTAGCTATCACTAAAATAGAAAGTTCAACCTAACCAGCGTGGATTTTTTAAGGTTTTGTTTACAGACCTTATCGGAGGCGATCATAGGCGACAAATAGACGGCTTTTGTTTAGTTTTTATTTTACAAAATGTCCTAAACATCCTAACCCCACCTCATAGCGTAAAAATATGTACACTGGAGATATGATCCACAATTTGGAACATTACGTTCAACTTTATGCCACTTTACTCTGTGTATGTGGAATGGATTTTTGCAACTTTTTAAAGCAAAACAAATTAGAGTTTAGTCAAATTTTTTGCTATGTATGAACATATGTATGTAAAATCGAAATTCAGAACTATGGATCTCAGCATATTTTAGAAAATGGGGTCAAAATTAGGCATTTTACAACGAAATAATTCTGCAAATTTTTCGAAAAAAGCCTGTTATTGATGAAAAAGCATTTACTATTTCTGGCACATCCTCCAAAAATCAGATCTGTGGAGGTAATGTCTGAATTTATTTCCGGGGACCAAAAATCGGTTGATAGTAGTAGTTTCTCGATATAACTTTTATGGAACATACATATCGCACACGTTTTTCAAAAGTGGCACAACTAAAAAAAATTAAGTCGATTTTTTCATAAATCAATGCTTAGTTTCCAATTAATGCAAATATTTTTTTCTTCGTGATTATATTCTCTAAGTTGAAAACTACTGCATTCCTGGTTTTGTATCAATTGCCATGAATCTGTACGATCCATAAGCAGTTGTAAGTAATTTCTAATCCAATTTTTTAGTTGTGCCTCTTTTGAAGATATGTAACGGTTCTAGAGCTCTAGCTCAAATACTTCCAGATGTATTCAAAATGAAGAAATTCAGAGTGTGTGGTGCCACGCCTTGTCCTCCAATAACATTTAGGGGATCGCCTTAAACTCGTAAAGTCTTAAACCGTGTTAAACTCGTAAGTTAACGAGGCTTTTATGGGAACGCCCCCTTTGCGAAAAGGTTTAAATAGGTGCGTAAAGTGACTGTGTGACAGGTCAACCAGGGTTTTGTGAAGCAATTTTTGTTTCTAGTATTTTCCATAACATCTCGCCATTTTGTATCTATCCCATTTGGCTAAAATACAATTAAAAACTCCGAAAGTTTTCTAAAATTCCCTAATTTTATTCGCGTATTATTTTTTTCATTTATTTTCATTATTTTATCATATGTTTTAGTATAAAAATGTGGGCCCCTCGACAACACTGAAGTTTACGAGGTCATTTGCACATCAAATTTTCCTCGTAAATTTACGAGGGGCTCGTAAATAGAGGTCCATACAAATTTTGGCAGTTCTTTGAAGAGACTTGTAACTTTAGGAGCTTTACGAGGCTTACAAGGCTTTTACGAGTTTAAAGGAAAACTCCTCAATACTAAGTTCCAGTACTCTCCCACAAATACAAAATATGTATGCAGGATGAAAAACTCCCTTGTCTAATCGAGATAAAGACTATCCTATATTTTAAGTTAGGCTAAATAACACCAGTGTGCGATATTTCATGATGATCCATTGATTAGTTGGTATAGCGTGAGAGCGTAACAAACTCACTTTCGCATTTAAAATAATGATAAGGATGCAAAGTTGTCTGCTCTAAGGAGGGAATTGGGGCTATAATATTCCTATACCTGACAACACAGGTACAAACAATGTACTAGGTAGGTACATATTTATGTATGTATGTATATCTGACTTATGTAAGGATGTAAATATGTACATAGGCAAGAGCTTTTCGAGCTTTTCGACATGCGTATACATACATAAATAACCATGCAATATAGTTATTCTTATCACTTTTCACAATGCAAATGCATGAAGTTTGCATATACATACATATTTATACATAGACGCATGTATTTTAATCTATGGATAAATGCACTTATGAAATTGAATTGCGAAAATTCAATACAAAATTGTGTTGATTGGAAAATGCATGCAAGCAGAATGAATTGCATGCCAATTAGATTTCGATCATATTGAGTGGCTTTACGAAGTACTTACTTACTTGCAAATACATATATGTATTTGTTTATTTATAGTTATTCTGATGTGTACATATGTATGTATGTATATTTTATTTGTACATAATTGTGCATTGGTGTAAAATGTGGCATCTGTTATGCTGACCTTTGATGCGTATTAAACCGATTGTGAAGTGACTGTGATAATTTGTAATTACAATACAACGCTCACACATACATACATACGCACAAGCGAATGTGCAATAAAAACACAGAGACGCCAATCTATGAATGGATTTACATACATACTTTCATTGTTGTTGAGTATAAATGTAAGATTTTCACACTGAATAAGTAAATCACACGCAAAAGCCATAAACGCAAATGACCCATAAAATGTAGTGTTTTAAATTAAAATACGCAAGTAATGTAACGTAATAACCTTGAGGTCACATAGCCGGCTATATGTACATACATACATAGATATACAAAAGTTGGTATGTATGTAAATACAATATGCACACAGTTCCACATACAATGGCATTGGCCACAGGAGCAAATCACCTGAATAAATTCAATAGAAATTTGCGTGTTTCGAATAAATCGAATTTTGAAATTTTATACGTAATTGAATTTTGGTCAAATGCGCTCAAACATACATACATACAAAGCATTGTTCACAATCTAACCCCGATGTTCATAAAAACACACACACACACATGTACATAGCTTTGTATCTCATGCATAACCACTATTGCAGCCGATGAGCTGAATGGCGGCTGATGTCAATTCTAGCAGTCAAGTATTGGATGGGTCCGAGTGTCATCTTCAATTTCCAATTCAATTATAAAACAAATTGGGAGCAACCCAAATAAATCGCGCCATGTGAGAAAAAGAAAAACAAGAAAAAAATAGAACATAAGCAAATGCAGCAACAAATATAACCACAAAATATGTGGAGTGGCTGAAGCAGAGCAAAGTGGGCAAGTGGCAGCAGCAGTGCCATTTCACAGGGGGAGACCAAATGCCAATGAGATGAGTATGGATTCCACATGAAAATGAATTGAAATGAAATGTTAACAGGCAACACCACAACGACACACTACCAGTGGGAGCTGCGACATTGCCGTTTCGAAAACCAAAGCCAAAACCAAATCCAGTGATAACAGGGACGACGACAACAGGTCAAGCAAAACCACAGAGAAACGCGACTACATGCATGTGTATGAGTAGGCAAACCTTCCCCGCCAGCGTGTGGAGCTGTGTGACCAGTCTGGCGTTTTTGAGGCTAGATTTAGCAATTAGCTTCGTGGCCCTTTTCAAAAGGTTTTTAATGTTAACTAGTTTACAGGTGATTTCCATCTTCATAGTACTCTAAGAAAAAAAAAGGAACAGTCCAGCGCCTTCGTCTTGGTCTGCAGGCTGTATCGGAGATACAGCCGCTATATTTAAACGTAGAATACGTGGTATGGTTAAGAGCATATCCAAGTCAAAAACGAAATCACACACTAAGAAAAACCAACAAAATATCGATTATATCGATAAGTCCCGAGAATCCCTAAAATCCCGAAATAGTTCCGAGATTGAGTCTCTGTGCCTTTATCTATATCCTTTTCTCTACAACTACCTTTATTTTAATCTTTCTTCCTCTATCTTCATCTATACTTTTATCGGTATCCTCATCCGCATCTTTTTCTTTATATTTATCTTTGTTTTTATTTTTATGTTTATCATATTCTTCATATACATATTCCCCTTCACCTTTGCACTTATACATATAAGTAAAGTGTTTAAATTTACCTTGGTCTTCATGTTTGCCTTTATCTTTACTCAACTTTGTTTTTGTGTTTATTTTTACCTTGGCCTTTATCCTTTTCTTTATCTATGTACGTCCTCACCTTTACTTTTATTCTTGGATTGGACTTTTTCTAAATGTTGTTTCACTTCGAAAAGTCTTCGCGTATTATGCATACATGTGTTCATATATGTATGTACATATATAATATGTATGTACATATGTATGTATAGACATACATAGATTACTAAAAATAGAAACAGATCCACATTAACTGCAATCAACATATGTACGTATGTATGTATTTACATATGTACACACGCTGCGATTAGGTTATAAATAGCGCGCCTCTGTTGATCAAAAGCCGCATTACATACGCATACATACTTTTTGTCTCCTTCCCACACTTCCAACATATGCACGTGTTTGCAAAATGATGACGAGGTGATTTTGTATGGAAAATCATTTATGCCCATATATTTGAATAAAATAAACATATATAGAAGATATCAACCAATACTTCCCATATACCAAACGAAAGGAAAACTCTTGAATTTTTGATTAAAGAAAACAAAAACAAAATCATTCGAGCGGTTTTCGAGCATTTTGGTAATGAAAAAAATTTGCAAATTTTTTCAACAATTTTTTGCCTTAAAATGCTCAATATTTGTTAAATTTATATAAAATTTGTACCCGATAATATTTCTACTGCTCCAAAGAACCTATATCCCGAAAATGAAAGTTATATATGCCAACAATAAGTTGCTAGAGCACTTTAAAGGCTCAAAATTGACCCCAAAATAAGGCAATGTTTACCGTTGTTTTTACGACAGAAACCGAATTGGTTATTTACAAAAATGAATCTGTCGACAGGTTTGGAATTTTATCTTTGAAACGCCACACTTTTCTTTGAAATCGCTTTATTAGTTCTCGTGCAATAAGCGTTTTTGTCAAGCTCTAAAAATTACAACTACAACATTTGAACATAGCCCCCATACCTTAAGGTAAGACGTATTCTACGTCAAAAAACAGGTTTTATGGAAATGTTAAAAAGTTTGCACTTATCCTTTTTGCTTTATGGAAAGGGAGTTAGAAGATTTTCTTACAGCCCTGCATACGAAGGCAGACGAGAAAGTGTGTTTTCAAGTCAGCGAAAGTCAAATAAGAAAATCGCAATAGACATGCTCGAACGTGTCTGGTAGAAAGTTTGAATCATTATTACAGATTTCGTGAAAAGTTTCCCCTCTGAAGTGTAGCCGAATCAGAAGTTATGAAATACGGAATATACCATACAAAGAAGAGTAAAGAGTTTAGCACGGAAGGCATATCGTTTAAGCGTGTCATTCACTTAAATTTGTAGAGGTTCTGTTAAATTTTTCGGCTTAAAATTGCTGCCTTGTTTGGCTTATTTTTTCAATTCCTCTAACTTTTTTTATGAACGTGAAAAATGTTTATAACTTTGGTTCATTGTTTGTAAGTATCAGACGAAGAAAAAGAAAGAGTAGAGTAAAAAGTACACGAAAATAATCAGAGCATCGAGCTGAGTCGATTTATTCGGGCCTGTCTGTCTGTCGGTGTGAACACAAACTAATCCCTGAGTTATCCGACTGAGATTTGGTAAGCGGGTGTTGTTTTATAATGTACGAGTATGAATCATTTGTCGGAACTGGCGAAATGGGATCACTACAACATATAACCCGCACACAACTGATTGTTCAGATATGATATTTCGCATCACAACTCCTCTATTTATGCAGTTAAGAACATGAAATTTGACACTTTTATCACTTATTATCGCTAAAGAGCTTACACTGAAAATGTCAAAGATGAGATTACTATAACTCATAGCACCGGTACAACTGATAGTTCAAATATGAAGTTTTACTTTAAAACTCCTTCAATTAGACAGCTAAAACCGAGAAATTTCGTAAGCTATCTACTAATTATAGTCTTCGGCATAGGCGAACACATCACTGTTTTTATTTGTTTTAAATTCAATTTAGCTAAAGTTTTGTGTGTTAATCTGGTCACACTTTTATGGAGGCTGTTATTGTAACCATTCGTTTGTTATTTTATTTTAACCTGCATCGATATGTCAACTGCCACGGTGGTAAGGCGTACCATGTAAGAACTTCTTCACCTCCGCCCTAAAGCGCCACTTTGTCTCCCTTTTCCGATATCGAATTAGTTTAATGCGATTCATTGCAGCATTCACTTCCTTACCTCACCATCATCACCATCATACAAGCAACAGATAATTATGGATGAGTACCATTTGTTGGCTCATGCATTGCGCACAAATCGAGTTTCATTGGCACTTGCACGCACATTGTCACAGAGGGTTGTGCACTTATTGTCCTGGCCGCAGAGAAGATTGAGTGAGTGTCCAGCAGAGAGTGGGAAGTGCTGATTTTTCGCAATCCTGCTGTAGAAGGGAGTATATCTGAGAGTAAATAAATTGCCATTACACGAGAAAATATTATTACAGGGCATATACATATGTATATTCCTCGATATCCTTTCACCAGAAGCTGTTGAGCCTCATGAAACGGCTTCTTTATAAATACCACCAAGTTTCTGGCTATCGTTCTTATCTACAAATTCTACAGCAATAATTTGTAATTGTAAGACAGCTTCACCTTTTGCACCTTGTTGCTGATAGTGTTATGGTCTAAGTATTAGAGGTCATAGCGACCAGGTGAGTTTAAACGCGCAGCTCTAGCTAAATAGTTCACTTAGACACCGCACAGGTCCAGGCTTGTTCCTATATGTCTTTAAACCTTGGGAATCCTCCAATAAAATTTCCGCTCAGCAGTCTAAGTTCTCAACTCGAGGCCCTTTACCGAGAGCTCGCAGCACTCTCTTCATCGTTCCTATAGCTTCTGCAGAAATCATTATGCGTAGCTCTTTACCTGGCTGCCATGTGACCAACATTTCACTGTCCCGCTAGTACGAAAAGGCGACGAAAAGGCGAAAGTTCCGTTTCAAATCTGGTGATGAGAGGTGCGAGATAAGGAGTCTGGCGAATTTGCTCCCAACTTTCTAGCTTTGCATATCCAATATATTATCTGCTGTTGCAGTCCGGAGTTCTTTCCAATTTTAAGCTTCCAGAAATAGAGCGCTTTCAGCGATTTCCTTCTCCGCTTTTAAGTAGTTCTTTCTGAGAAAAGTTTAGAATCGAGAATAACAATTCGCCTCTTTGTACAATTTAAGATTTACGCTATTAAGCTATGTAGTTTGAAAGTTATCTAGCATCTTAAATGGCCTTGAGAACATATTTGGAGTAGTTTCGGAGGGACTGAACCGTTCCTTTTTACCTTAACAGATCGTTAAGTACAGATTGTATTATCTCACCGACCGTAGCGATACATTTTCCTACCACCAGTATGACTAAGTCTTCGGCATACGCAACAACCTTAATGGCTACAAAGTAGTACGAAACAGGAACTCCACATACTCTCGATTTAGAGAAAGATAAAAAATGGATAAGCTTAGCTCAGCGATTATCATATCTGGCATTTTACAACGATAACGCGGGATCGATTCCTGCTAAAGTCTAGAGAAATAAGTCTGATAAGGATATGTAGTGAGCTCCAAAATATCAGCTATAACGCTTCTAACGCTTAGACTTTAAAACCAAATAATTGCGCAAAGCTCAGTAACACTGTTAAAATTAATATGAAAAATATGCCTCATCTTCGCACAGCTAGTCCCTTACCCATTTGCCTTCGCCTTTACGGTACGAAAAATGGCAAACGCATCGATTTCGCTGAGTGCGAACATTTTCGATTTATTTTCTATTAATTCACCCTCAGGCCGAATGTCACAAACTGACCTTAGGGGATTTGTCAGAAAATCAGCAGCAACGTTAAGGTGCCAATTAAGGGCTTTTTAGTATCAATTACAAAGCAGCATTTCGCCACACCTCAGGGTATAAATGTACATGCATACATACATATGTACATACATAAGTTTGGAACAAGGAGAAGGAAAGCGAAAAGATAGATGTGTGTAAGTAAGGCAGACATCCTGATGACATGGTCAATGATGAGATTTCGAGGGGTCGGAAAATCATTATTGTTTTAGCTGTTGGCATTTTGCGGTGATTTATTAGCAGTAAGAAAGTGTCACTGATATAATGTGTGTAACAGGATATAAAAATAAATGTGCGCTATAGATGCAAACATACATACATTATATGTACATATATATAAATACATACATATGTACATATAATATGAATGTATATAAGTATATGTACATTAGACCGCACCGAAAACCAAGTTCGCTGTACACCCGCTCAAACTAGAGTATTTTTGCAAAACACTACTTTTTACCACGTTAAACGTTTTCTATAATTCTTTTTTTAAAGGAAAGATGGTGCCTCAGAAGTGGTCACATTCTAATTTGGCTTAGACCCCTATCATTGGATTATAAATCACGGTACTCTTAATTTTTTTTATATGAGAATTAAAGTCGGTTCCACCTTTTGCTTGAAAATTACTTGTGATAATTCCTGTTGTAGAAGTTGAGACGATCCGGTGGGTAATTGCTAGAACGGCGTCCTTAGAGTCAATGAAATGAGGAAATAATTCCAGCGGGTTTAGCATCCACTCCATGGCCAAAAAAAAAAATATTAAAAATGTATAATATAAGGAAAAAAAGAATTAAAAATTATTATTATTATTTGGTGGTGAAAGTAACAAAAATATTTTAATTTTTTATAAATATATATTATTTAGTTCTATCTAATTTTATTTTATAACATATTTTTTTAATTTTTTATTTCACTCATGCTCTAACCACATACGCGATTTCGGCCGAGCTCAACAAAGCACTCCAGTCTTCTGTGCCAACTGACGCTTGAAGAGGTCTTTCTCAAGGAGCTGATTGTATTTCTCTCGTCATTTTACACAGCCGTATCAGTTTTGTAGGGATGTCAAATTCAGACATCGCGGCGTATAGGCAACTCCTTTTAGTACTGTCGAAAGCGACATTGAAGTCGACAAATAGATGGCGAGTGGCGATCATTTTCTCGTGGGTCTTCTCCAGGATTTGGCCGGTCCTAAAGACCTTGTCTATGACGTATTTGCCCGTTCTGAAGCCCTGTTAAAGCCCAATCAGTTATCTTACGTTCGATAAGACCTTGTAACCTTTGCTTAGAAGGCTGATCCAGCGGTAGTTGGCGCGAATGTTGGGGTTGCCTTTGTTGTGGATTTTGGGCAGAGCACACTTAAATTGCAGACGGCTCGCATGTGTTCATCTGACCATTTTCTCTTTGCCACCGTACTTGAATAGCTCAGCTGGATGGCTGTCAGCTTCAGCAGCCTTGTTGTTTTTCAAACGCGCTATTGCTATTCGTACTTCGTCATAGTCAGGCGGCTCGGGTTCGTCTTCCCAGCAGCTTTCAGTTCTGCTCCCATTCAGCAGGATGGAAAAGTACTCCCTCCATAATTTAACACGTTCTGGAGGTCGTTTTCTAGATTGCCATTGTTTTTCTTACAGGAGTTCGCCCTGGTATTGAAACCTTCCGTAAGTGGCCTAACTCTATGTGGGCCAGCATTTCAAGCTCTTCGCACTCACGTATTTTCGCCTCTCTCTTCTCTCTGCTGAAAATACGTCTCGCTTCCGTCTTCAATTTCCTATAGCACTACCACATAGCTCGCGTTACACCCAATCGTAGCGTGGCCCTGTAGGCGGAATCTTTTTAGATTTTAGTTTTAATTCAAAAGTCCACCACTACTAATATAATTACACTAAAAAAGGAATAATTGAAGGGGCAAAAATGAATTCGATCCCACCATCTTGCGGCTCGCATAATCCTCAACACTACCGTCTGTCAGGGTACAATTTTGATGATTTCGACTGGGCCGTTAATGGGTGAGAACGCTTTCGTGTGTCTATGCTGTCGAAGATATGACGAAAAAAGTTAAAATGCGACCTAGGGGGTTTGGCCAAAAAATACGATTTTTTTTCGAAATTTTTTTTTCAAAAATATGTAAGACTCAGGCTAAATCGGCGGACTTTTGTTTTTCCCCCTGTACGGTGGTACGGCCTAATGTAAATACAGGGTGGACCAAATGAGACTTACAAATGTTAAACGCGTATAACTTCTGTAGTAAATATGTCGAATATTCTGCTTCCGCCGTCTAATAGTCTCTGGTTTATTAACATACACTTCGTCTTTTAAAAATCCCCCTAAAAAAGTCGGGCGCAGTTAAATCCGTTGAACGAGAAGGTCAAGGGAAATCTGATTTTTTTTAATCAAACGTTCGCCGAAATTTCACGTTGATGGTGGTTTTGCTGTAATAATGCTTGCACAAATTTCAATTTGGGGGCACCTTAGTATTCAACTTCAATATCCTTGACAATGTTGTTCTGGAAATTCCCAAATGGATTGAACGGCGACGAGTAGGGATGCCAATCCCGGGAGGTCCCGAAAAATTTGAAATATCGATAATTTTGCTGCGTCATAACAATTGATCGTTGGCAAGCATACAAAAATTCGACAATTTCAATACATTGTTGTATACTGTAAGTACCCATTATAAATTTCCAAGAATGTAGTTATAACTTGTAAAAAGAAAAATACAATTAAATTAAAAAAAGTTATTCCTCTTTAACATTGGTAGGTCTCATTTGGCCCACCCTCTACATATGTATAATCAAAGAGAAGCATGTCCTAGCATTTGCGCACAATTCGAGCGGATGTGGAGTATAAATTGTGGGTGTATTATTAATTTCCGCTTGCCAAAACATCAACAGCTAATAATTACAGTAATTAAAGACGTTGTTAGTAAATACTTAGGAAAAACAAATCTGTTCTCTTGGAATTTAATTATTTCTATTTGAAGAATACCAGACTCCAAAATGTCTGCGATGAGACAATATTAGTGCTGTCTGAGACAAATTTACCCATTAACCGACTAATATTACATAATGACAGTTTAGGTAGCGCTTCCACACACTGACATATGTATGTACATGTGTCCATATGTATGTTTGTCCAAAGCGACCAACACATGTGACACTTAAAACGAGTACGCCAAAGTTATCATTAGCATTACAAATAGATTTTCACATGCTGTCAAACACACACACACATACAGTTGCATACAACCGCAAAGTCACGCTTCTTCGTCCAACTAATACGGCGTTCACACGACAGCATGACTAAAATTCCACCCAATTTGGTGTCAAATTACAAATTAAGATTTCCTACCTCAAACAGCAGCAGCAAGAAGTCGAGGATATCGGACGAAGAACGCGGGTAAAATTGAGAAGACGCGTTTCTTTTTTATAAACAGAATAAATTGACTCCTAACGTGGCGTGTTGCTTGCTGCTGAGGTTGCTAGTGTTGTTGGTGTGTGATGTTTCGGCATGTTGCACAGTGCGGTAGCAACAGCGCGGCCGGGTGTGAGTGTGTGAAAGTGTCATCAATGTTGATGCTGCGAAAGGATTTCAATATTCCGTACTCGTATATACACTAGCCAGAATACGTTTCCGTACAGTGTATTTTTTTTTATATTTGCAATGTTTTTTGTTATTTTTCAATAGAAATATTCTGTATCAAATGGCATATAAATTAATGATCAAAAGTTTTTACAAAATTTAAGAAAATTCGGCAAACTTTCTCCAAAATTTTGAATTTTTAAACAAAATTTTATAGATTTCTGAGAATTTTTGTTTGCTGATGATGTTGCTCATTTTCTCCATATAACGGATGCGTGATAGTTTTTTTTTTGTATGGGAAAAAATGCCGAATAGCATCAGTAAAAAAAATCTCAAAAATCAACGGTAGATTATAGTCACTTAAAACGTACACTTCGTTACACTGAAATTGAGTTAGCTACAACACTGCATACTCAGAAGAATTCAAAAAAATTTTGTTTACAACTCTAAAATTTTGGAGGAAATTTGTCGAATTTTCCTAAATTTTTAAAATCTTTTTAATCATTAATTAATATGCCATTTGATGCAGAATGAACCATCTTTCTATTAAAAATTAACGAAGAAAAGTTGTTACGAAAAGCATTGCAAATATTAAAAAAAACACTGTACGCATACATATTCTAGCTAGTGTACATACATATGAATTTATGTAGTATCGAGTGCAGTGGCAGATACCCTTTTATGGGTCACTGCGCCGCCTAGTCAAGCTGCAGATCTCGCTCAGCCTATTTAGGGGTGTTGATGGCTGCCGGCTCGGCTCGGTCACATTGCTTGTTTTCTAAAGAAATTTAATTTAATGCGCCCTCTATACCGCCGATGAGTGAAAGGATTTGGCAGCGTTTTGCGTTTGACATTTGCGATGATGGATTTTTTGTTTAATTTGAGCGCAAGGCGGGCGCTGTTGGACGCATCTCAAATACGAACCATTTTAAAGCGATGTGACATTTCTTTGAATCGTTTTTTTTCTTTTGTTTATTTTTCTAATTTACAATATGTAATATTGAGGGTCTTCTGATTTATTAGCCACATTAATAATATTTTTAAAAATTATATTTGGTGCATAGCTACTTACTTGTAAACAACCTAGTTCGAGGCGTGTATGGCATTTGTCTTCGAGAAATGTCAAACGGTAGGCGCGTTAGACCGCGTGGTGTCTGTGGTGCTGTCGATGTTACTGTGGTGCTGATGCTGATGCTGATGCACGCCTGGTATAGTGTAGCATTTAGTGATTAATTGCTGGTAATTATTGTGATTAATTGCCTTATTAGTGCCAAGTAGTTCCGCTGGTACGAATGCTTTATTGGCGTTGAAAATGTGTTTGGGATTATCAGCGGATTTGGTTGGATAATAATTCATGTTTTCACAGGTATTAGATAGATACTGGGCGCGTGATGTGTGAAAGTCTGGTGGCGAGGATTTTTTATTTAATAGCAAATAGGAGTTTTACAAGCTAGGATTATTGAATATTTAGAGAAAATTTGAAGCACATATATACATGTGTTTGTACATGTATACATAAGTATTAAACGAACAATTTATGTACATGAGAAAGACATAAAACATGCCCAGTAAAATTAGAATTTTTCTCGAAAATATTGCAGTAGCGCAGATCATGGATCCACAGTCTTGCCTTTAAATTTCATATGGTAACATTCCGCCATCTTGGATTTAATGTTTTTTGGGTTTTTATGCAATTTGCAAGCTTATTCTGCATTTTTCGTAAAAAATGGTTGAATACAAATTTTGTAGAGCGTTTAGTTTCACAAATTTTTTATATAGAAGTATTCAAAAGAAGTTTTTTTTTTGTAAATAATAAGAAACAAGTAATTTTTACGCGAAAAACAAAACCGACTTCAATTCTCATATAAAAATTTAAGATTATCATTAATTTCTTCATGATCGAATGATCGGATTTTAACAAAATTAGTATGGGACCACCTGTGAGGTAATACCTTTCCTTAAAAAAAATGCGGTAATATACATTAAAAAAAATTCGACGAATTGATAACCTTCCTGCTTTTTGTGAAGTCGGTTAAGAATAGATCTAATTTTAGATAGTACTACATATTTTGAAATTGTGGAAATTATCGACGGTGATTATTTAAAAAATTAAGAGATATATGTTTTTTTTTTAATTTTACCCGATAAAAAATTCCAAAAAGCCAAGTCCGACAATAGATTATATGTACCATTTTAAAGGCCTATGTATATATCCTCTTCTCAGATCATATTCGATCTTTGAAATCGAATCAAAAATAGTCATTCAAAAACTCATTAATCTACAAAATCCTATTTTCTGACCTAAATCGACTGGTCGCGACCTCTAAATGACCTTTAAAAAATCTATAAAAATAGGCAACAATATTTCTCATAAAAACGATTAAGATTATGGGGTAGGGTTTTGGCATTTCCAAAAAAAAAAACATTTTCGATGGGCAACCTAATGCGAATGTATCAGTAGGCCTTTCCTTCAGCTCTTTAATAAAAACTCACTTTAATTTTAAAGATGTGTCCAAAAAAAAGAATAGAAAGAAGCTGAAACTCGCATTTCCTCGCGGCTGGAACTATTTCAGATATGTCACGCATATTTAATGTTTACTTGTCCTTTAGTATAATTTAGCTTGCTTCCTAGGTCTTTTAAATATCCCTTTTTAAAGTAAATACTCGAACATATTAGAATGCTGGTAATCAATCAGCTTGGCGCAAGTGGAAAAATCAAATTAAATTACCTGCGACGAAATAGAAATTTTGTCTTACAAATTTATTGATTTTTATTTTTTTTGCATTGTATCTATTGTGAGCTCGTCCCATGACTGCAAATTTGCATTTTTATCAAACATTCTTTTTGGTTTGGGTTAGTTGGACATTTTTCTATTAATCTGCGTGTAATAACTTTTTCAGATTTCGCTAATCCGTTTCTACTACTTTTGGCCGCTGTACTCCCATTGTGCCTCGCCAGTAAATAAGTAGTAAAAATTTCCAAGTACGTAAAATAGAGAAATGATAACCAGAATTATAAAATTTTCTCCAAAAATTAAAGGTTTACAGACGAGCCTTTGACACATATTTTATTGCTCTTAGATTGAGTTCGAATAGATGTAAACCAAAATCGATAATAATGAGAAGCTATTAAAAGGATAAACTTGCTCAAATATACCAATAAAGTTTAGTAGTTTATAATCAATAAAACAAATTCGATTTTTATCTGCAGGAAGTGAGCTGAAATAACTACTAAGGAGCAGAAGCACGATGGCCCCAACCTAACGAAGTAGCGCAATGCTCAACCAATGTATGATACTTGCAATATGTAAGTTCGTATGTACATATGTATATACATAGACATATCTGTAAAATAATGTATGTAAGTGCGCATGTCCTTATGGCACTTAACTCGACTTTAGCAATAAAATTAACTCGACACCATGATTTTTGTTATCTGCTAGTTAAATTGTGCTGCACTGCAAGCTCTGCTCCTTTGCCAACATAAATTCTTATGCACGAGTATCTATGTATGTATTTAGCTCCGGCGGCGCACAGTTCCCAAAACGAAGCCAGTGCCAAAGTGTTTCGGAAATTAATGGTTTAAGTCGAAAGTGTTTAGCAAAAGTGCTTAAAATATAAAGGAATAGACTGAGTGAGAGCAAGGCAAAAGTAAAGTATGTAAGGGGACGCCAAACAAGCGAAGCAAAGAGAAAATACGACTTGAGTAGACAGTCAGTTAGCAAAGAAATAAGGCTACAAACTGACCGCCCAACCAAATATGTACATATGTATGTGTGTACAGCTATGTGACATTGCATCGACGACCCTTCGAGGAAGTGGCAGTAAATTATGCAGCTTTTATGTTGGCAATTTGTACGATTATCCAGCTGTAATGGCTGGCTGGCTGACTAGCTGGCTGGCAGGACCAGGCAAATACATCGCTATGCTGGTTCATAAGGAGACCGCTTATGGATTTTTGTATCCATGTGTATGCATTGTAATTGCTTATAGTAGTAATGTAAGACAGAAATAGTTAGTGATAGTAGTAGTAGTATCTAGGTTGTTTTTGTTGTAGCTTGTTTCGTTTACTGGTTGGTTGGCTACCGAGGCGGCAGTGATTGCTAATACATGTGTGCATATATACATATATAAGTAAGGTGATCCATAGTTGTATGTGAAAAAGTAAAGTCGGAACTTTTATGCTCTCACGCACTGGGATTGTTGTACAAAATATTTAGAGGTCGCTCAAAACGCTCAAAGTTGTCCATGTATTTTATATGGGAAAAACCTACTTTTAGTAGAAATGGTATAGAATTCTTAAAAACAATATTTTTTATCTTTTTCGCTGCACGAAATTCCCAATAATAATACCCAATTGTTTATTTAACCACTTTTTCATAGTAACTTTAATTCATAGGTCCGCCCAAAACCCCCAAAAATGCAATTGGAGACCAATAAAAATCGTAAGTATTAAAAAATTGTTAAATAAATAACTGAGTATTATTATTGGGAATCTCGTGCAGAGAAACAGAGTTTTCCGATCGAAAAAATTGATTTTTAAGAATTCTATATCATTTCTACGAAAAGATGTTTCTTCTTATATAAAATGCATGGACATTTTTAGCGTCTTCTAAATATTTTTTGATTTCAAAATCAAAAATATGGGTATACTTTTTCGATATAGAACAATCCTAGGGAATGAGAGCATTAAAATTCCGAATTTACTTTTTTTGACGACCCTAATGTACATACATAGATATACATGTTTCTGTGCAATTTGTAAAAAGGGATATGCTGTGCTTAAGAAGGCGTGTAATTGAAACATTCAAAAGACAATTTCCAAGTCTTAGCACAGACACACTTAAATGGTTGGCTGAAACGGAGGCGACGGCATAAGGAGGTTTTGGAGAGGAAGTGCCTTTACATGCACGATTATTAAAGCAAAGTAACCATGAGGATTAACAGGCAGTGATGGTGTAGTGGGACAGACAAGAGAATCAAGTGGCATCAGCATTGGTATTAGTGTTGATGCGGAAGTGAATTTGAAAGCAATGGCAACCAATCAGTCGAAACGAGCCATAAAAATGGAGCATCATTGCCAATGCCTATCAGATTGGACATCGCAAAAGCTATAAAACGTAGTCGGCTTTTAGGCTTTCTACACAGGTGAGCTGTTAAGTGATTCATTTTGACTTTTAGGGCTGTATGTAGCATTGTTGGCATACGGAAATCGAAGTAGTTAAGTTAATTTTACTACAATAAACATTTTGAACATTGATTGATTTTGGTATGTTTTTTGTTAAAATTAACTAAACTCATCGCATGACTATTGTCTTAACTACTACGCCTAAAATTATATCGCAAAAACTTGATATTAACCTCATAAATCATGTAAACGCTGAAATAATGCTTATACTTGTATTTTGCGCCAGAGTTTAGGGGCGTTAAGCGAAAAGCGAGCGAAAGCGTGCAATGAGTTTTGCCAGAAACCATAAAGAACGTGTCAGATGTGGCAATATATACAACTTTTCTATGCGATTTGCTGTCAAATTGAGAAAGAGAAATTTTATTTCGATGTGTGAACAGCCAGAAATACCTTTCTGTTACATTTCGGAAATCAGTTTCAGAAATAAAAGTTGCAAGATGTGACTGCAAATGAAAGAGCGAAAACCGATTTCGAAAATATATTTCAACTTGCTCGTGCTGCACTAGCAATTTTTATTTCTGCTGCAAGTGCTGTCTAGCTAATCGAGTGTAGCCGTGTGGCGCTTATCGCAAGTTTGTGAGAAATAGCAACGCATAATTTTCAATAAAATATCGGAAATGATGTTAATTAATTATTTTTCGGAATTTAATTGTTTAGTTGTGAATAAAAAATTGGTCTTCAAAGTTCAAATTAAGTTTATTATTACGAAGAGAAATTACAAACAACCGGCAAAGCGGCTCAAGGTGGCATTTTAGTATGGAGTAAGATTGCCAGAAATTCATTCGCTGTGTAAACAGCCAAAAGGCGTTAACAGAAATTTCGGCTTTCGAAAGACACTTCAAATGCAAGATGTGACTGATAATGCAACTGCTTTCTGAAATTTCACAATTGCATGGCATTGCCACGTCTGACTCGTTCTTGACGATTATGAGAAACTAAATTAAATATTGATGTTCAATTATTACTGCACAAATTTCGTCTACTGAGACGGAATTCGTTAGACTAAAAACTTTTTCGTCTTCTCCTAATAATTTTCTGAGTCTTTTAGTTTTTTCGTCGCGCGAGAGAGACTATTATTTCACCATGGAAATTATTTTCGTCTTCTCATAACAATTATATGGGACTTTTATGTTTTATCGTCTCTCGGGACGTTTATTTCAGGACAAAAACTCCAACTCTTGTGGATATGATTAAGAGCTAATACTCCCTTTATTATTGCATATAGGCATGCAGAACTAAAATGTTTGCTGCAGTTGTATGGGGGATATGCCATCCGACGCTGGTAGTTTATAAAGCGTGAACGTCAATAGAGACCAAATGATCTTCTCCCTAGTGAAAACTGAATGTTTTACATTTACCCGTGCCTCCTCAACCTGGCTGCTACCAAGTCCTGACAGCAGAACTACATATGTACACAAGTTTGCTTAGAGTGAAGTGAACAACATTCTCTTGGTCTGACCAAGTTTTCGTCATTTAGGATGTTGGCAACAGGTATACCACTCAGTCCACTGAGCGGTTTAAATACTCTGATATTCTGAATGGCTGTTATATGCCTACGGCATACTGTAAAATTTGATTAACTAATTAGTTAATAAGTAATTTTTAGCATAAAAAAAACCGACTTCAATTCTCATATAAAATATATATATATATATATTTCATGGTCCAATGATCGGATCTAAACCAGATTAATATGGGACCACCTCTGAGTCCCAAAGTTATGCGATAACATACATTAAAAATATAAATATTCCGACGAACTGATAACCTCCTCCTTTTTTGGTTAAAAGTCGCTTAAAAATATAGGATTTTTCTAAATATCTACCATTTGCTTGATATCTACATACATCTACACTTACCTAAATAATTGGTTATATACTTATGTACTTATCTGTTATTGCAGCTGATTGTCTTAAAACTGACACTTTCTACTAATCGATTCCTCCACATTCAATTTTAGAAATTTCAGCAAAAATTTCTACGATTTATACTAAATTAGCGGCCGCCTATGTCAGTGTGTAAGTCAGCATGAAGATTGATCATCGGTTGATGGCAAAACAATTATTTGATGGCAACAAAAGTGGCTGCAATGGCAGCAAAATTGACAGGACATTAGCCTGCGATAACTGTGCTCCACGTACATACACCCTCACCGCTACCCACAAGTGGCCACGTGTATGCAACTGTTTTGTTATCAACAGCGTGGCACACTTCCTCCCAACTCTCATCCATGGCGCCACCCAATGTTCAATAAACTATGGTACAGTTCGAAAAAAAAACTCACCAGGACAATAGATGGCCAATAGCTTTTGCACATACATGAACGCACACACACATACGCATACATTAGCAGCCACTCAAACGCACCAGAGTTGGCATTGTTTCCGCCAGTGTTGGCTAATGGATTTTTGATTTGTGTATCTTCGCCAGTTAATGGTGAATGGTCCATATGTCCTGCAACACACACACACACACACACAACCACCCACATATTCATACAGAGCCAAATATTTTTGTATGCATGTGTGACTTTATTGTGCGCCTGTGTGTGTGAGTGGTTGCATTTTTTATCGTTTATGTAAACAAGCAATCAACAGTCGTAACATTTGACACTGACACTTATTGTTTTTGTTGTTGTTGCTATTGTTTGGCTGATTGCTATATGAACTGAAAATTGTGGCCCAGTGTTGCGTCAACAGCATTGCGGTCAAAATGGAGCAGCTGCTTATGTCAATATTTGCATTTATGATGGATTTATGAGCTTGTAACATTTGGTCACCTCAACTTTTTTTTTGTGTGTTCTTCCTCCTGTGTATGAGAGTGATACGAAATAAATTACTTTTTAAAAGCTAATAAGATGCATCGTTGTATAGAAAAAGAAGCTGGAAGCTACAATCTTCTCAAAAAGAGAGAAAAAGCAAAAATTTCGACGGCTGAGTGGAAGATTGACCTAAATATCTCGGCAGCCGGTTCGAAAACGCCCTATCGAGAACATTGTTGAAGAATGATCTATTCAGAATTTTGTTGAAGAACGTCCTAACTCAGCAAATGGTTCAGGAACGCCCTATTTCAATGTAAATTCCATATATCGGCATCTGAGATATGGCGTTTACGAACCATTTGCCGACAAAGGGCGTTCTTCAGCTAAATTTTGAAGTAGGGTGTTCTTCAGCCATTTACTGAGACAGGGCGTTTTAGGGCCAGCTGCTAAGATAGTAGGTCGATCTTCAACTCAGCCGTCGATATGTAATTTCTTCTTGATTGCAACTGTATCCGGCCTTGACCTGTGCCATCTGATTCCACTAGAAAATTCCTAATATAGCCAAGTCCTTCTCGAACTGGTCTTTCCAACGCAGATGAGGCCTTAATCTTTCTCTGCTACCACAAGTGGGTACCATATTAGATACTTTTGCACCCTCTGGCGCGCGACTACACAGAATAATTCTTCTATATTTTATTTAGCAATCTCTGCATATCAGTCACTAGGTCACCGTGTTTTCTCTTACAGGAATCGGCCGGCATTTCAAGATCCTCGCGGTCACGTATCATGGCTTCTCTTTTTATTACGGAAGATATGTCTCGCTTCACTCTTCAGCGTTCAATATCGATCGCAGCGTGGCTCTGTAGGTGGCTTTTTTGCAGCTTCCTCGTCGTACCAGCGGTTCTTTCGTGCTCGCTTATATCTTCCAGTTCTGTTCAACTGCCTACCTGGTCTAAGGAAATGCAGAGCAATTTATCTTTGGATTATTTCAATAGTAGCACCGCTTCGGATTTATCAAACATGCTCTGACCTTTGCCGATTCCTCATTCTTCTCATTGCTATATAGGTTCCTATATCGGGGAATCCAGACAATAGAGACGGTAGTTGGCTGAGCTACTGACACAATCTAATTTTACATATCTTAATTATCCTAGATTTAGTAATCGTAGAGAGTTATTCAGAGTACACTCCAGCCCGTTCTCACACCTTAATCCATCTTGGATCCGTCGGAAATATAGCCTCTATCGGCCACCCGTTCTCTTCTCTATTCTCTATGGAAGAGGTCTTTAAACGCATCGTCTTTATCTTAAGTCGGGTCATAGGTGCACATAAACGAGATGTGGAATAATCTCTCTGAACGATAGTACTCGGTGACGGGGTCTCCCTGGCCTTCTTCAGGACATCAGCCAAACAGGCAGAGGCGACTTCCTCATTAAGGGTTCGGACATACCAGCGACATGCTTTAAAATAAGAGTTATTTAAATATCAAAAGAAGGGTGTCTCGTACAAGGAAATTTGGAATTTATCAATAGAGGTTCTTCCAAGTCCAGTGGACAGCAAGGTTTTAAGGATGCTAATTCATATAGTAAGTATGTAACTTTCTATAGGCACTGCTGACTTCAGAGGGGCTCACTACGCCCAAAGAAGTAGGAGCGTCTCCACCGAAGCTTCTTCTCCTGCTGTCGTAACCCAAAGCTCCTTACAGCATATTCGCCGTCATAATTGGGAGCATTTGGGTCTTACTCTGGATGTGATGTTGAGACGGCATGAGAAGGCATTCCGTGGCTGTCCGGGGTGTTGTCTTGTGGCATGTCTGATTCTACGTCCACTGCGTCATACTTGTCCCCGGCCCTGCATGATTTAGAGCCAGCCGGCCAATTGCTTCAATTCACTCTGCTTCCTACGGTGGACAATCGCAAACGTCGAGTGACCAGAAGGCTTCACAAACTGTGAAAACCAAGAGCGCCACTTGCTTTTACCAGCGATGAAGTCCAGGGAAGGCGAAAGTCTCGAAACCCTCCGACGGAATATCCATACCTCACCAAGGTTCTCAACATGCCATCATTCCCGGCGTGTGGAAATCGGGGAGCTAGGGAAGCCTGCAAGCAAAGGAGAGTACTATCAGCACTTAACGCCACCTCTGTGAGAGTGCAGGGCTACGAGTACCCAGCCAACCCTTTTTACCACCCGGACTGAAGACCTCAGCCTACAACTGGGTATACACATCAACGACGGACCAATACCGACGGTGAACAACCCTGAAATTCTCGTAGTAACCTTCGGAAACCTACTCTCTTCCTTAATAGAAGAAATTTGGAAAATTCAACTTTCAAGCTGCCTTCCGTCTCTGCTCCACTAATGAAATATTTTAATTCGTCTTCAACTTTATTTTAATTTTCAATGTGTTCACATTAACCGGTGGATTATGTAGTATGTATGTATTTAGGTGCTAATTATTCAACGCTTACTTTTTTCGAACATTTTACGAGTTATTGGCAAGTAAATCGCTATTGAGCTTTTATCATTTTTTTTGTATAATATTCGTTGATTAATTTGCATAATTTTTTTTTATCCCTACAAAAAAAAACGTGAATGTCTATTCGTATAAATGTATATGTATACAAATAAAATATCAGCAATCTTTTTAGTGTTTTCGTTTTTTTTTTTTTGTTTGTTGGTGTAAATATCAGCAAATATAATTTTGTGCCGTTTTGGTTATAATAATTGTTTTTGTTTAGTTACGTGTTTGTATGTAAGTATGTGCAAGTCTTCGCTGTGAGGAGTGTACAGTTATTGCAGTTGGCTATTTTATGAAAGTACTCTATTAATTGTTTTTGTGTAATTTTTATTTTATTATATGTAAATATCATAAGCACAGTGTCTCTGTTTCATAATTGCTCAGCTCAAAACGTAAACTACACAGCTAAAAACTACGTTCATCTACATACACTTCCATGCATATATATGTAAGTAATTAGTGGACTAATAATGCTTTTTAAATATTTTATATATCGACGCCTCATTACGATATTATCGTAAGCGACGTATTCGGCCTCATTGCGAGAGTCGTGTCGAACGCAAGTCGTTTTTCGAGAGTTGAATCGTATCGGAAATTTCATGTTATTGGCAGCACTGCATAATTTTCGGCGATTTTCGTCATTTACTTATTTCAGCACGACAGTAGACAATGCCAATGTTGTCGAGTCGTACAATTTAGCCTATTTTTCGACTTACGCAATGAGGCTGATTATCATTACATATGTATGTACATATTTTTAATGTTAAAGCGTTTTTGAAAACCAAATTGATTTTATCGACTGTTGTTAATTTTTAAGGCGACTTGCCATTTCTTGGAATCCCCAAAAAAGTTAAAATGCCCTCACGCTTAGCAATACATATCACAAATTTTTCTATGAAATTCGCTGTCAAATTGAGAGGGAAATCCTTTTTGGGTATTCGTATGGGAAAGTAGAACTTCTAATTTCTATTCGAGAATAGATAAAATATGTATGATGAAACTGATTCAAGGGAATGACAATTAACTTGTAGATTGAGTAATCAATTAAAAAATTAAAAATAATATTACCTTATGTTAAGTAAAAAAAAAACAAAAAACTTAACAAATAAATAAAAATTAAAAAATATTTTTATTAATCAGAATTCTTTATTGCAAATTTATTTACTCAACATACATTTTACTAAAATATCGCCAAATTTTTAAAATACTGTAAGTTGCAGAGAACACATAATTACAAAAAAAAAAACTAACTATGTACCCATTTAAAATTTTATGTAATTTAATTACAAAAGAATAGATTTATTAACAAATGTAAACGCAATATACATGCATGCATATCTACGAGCAGAAATACAAAATATGAATAATGCAATATATGTACATATGTATGTACACTTCTTTCGGCACAAAAAAAAACGCTAAAACATTCTTCTTGCATTTATTTCAATCAATGGAGTTCGACAGAAACAAGTAGAATAAAAAATAAATCAAGTATTCGTACAATTTTAGCCGTAAAACGTTTATTTAGACGAAAAAGTACCAAAATTACCAATTTTTTTAATCACTCCAAAAAATCATAATTGTTTTATTTTTTTAATAACTTTATATTAGGCAATTGACGTTAGCATAAAATATAAAATATCTGTGAAGTTTCAAACGTGCACCACGAAATTAAAAAAATGGCAGCATGCCGTATATATCTGTTGCAACTATTTTGTAATTTTTGAAATTTTACGATTTTTTTTTTTAATATTAATAATTTACGTAACTCAAAATCTTACAATTTAACGATGAAAATGTTCTACTTGCCAAAATGAGCGAATCTAGTGTAATAAAACTAGTGGCTCGCCAAATGAAAAAAAATGACATGGAGTAAAAGATGACTATGACTTGAGAAACTAGAATTCCATTTTTACAATTTTTATTGGTGCACTCGAAATTCATTATAAAATTTGTATACATATATACGAAGAAAATAATATATGTGCATAAGGAATACTGAGTAAAAATCTTAAACGTCAATATTCAATTACTTTAAATAATATGGCTTTTAAGTTAAGGCGTGCGACTGAACATTTTAGATGACAGCGTATGGCGCTGCGGGGCGTATACGTTACACACGCAATTACCGGTATATGATAGAGCTGGAAAACTATCGATAGTCGATAGTCACAACCATCGATAGTATCGATACTATCGAAAATGTCGACACTATCGATAGTTTTGATTAAAAAAGTCCAAAAATTAAACATAACAATTTTTATTGAAAATGAGATCAGAATTGCTAAAATAAGTATGTCGATATTTTTGTTAAGGAACAAAAGTTTATCAACGAGTTTTGGATTCAAGCAGCATCTGCGTTCCGAAATATGTATGTTACTGCATAATGCATGTATGAGTGAAAACTATTGATAGTGTTTACAAAACCATTGATGTTTTCGATAGTCGCAAACCATCGATACTATCGATAGTGCCGTCGATAGTTTTACAGCGGTAGTATATGAGTGGTTAGTTTTGCTTTTTTTAGTAATCTTTTTTAAGTTTTCATTTAAATACAAGTTCGCGATGGAATCTCGTTGTTTTTACACAACTGAACTGAAGATAATACATTTTCTAAGCAAAATATGGACAATGACAAATCAAAATTATATTTACAAATTAAAAAAGTGGTTTATCTTTTAAGTAATTATGTTTAACGCGACAACGCTTACTACGAAACGAACGCAACAAGTGCGCAATCACATAAATATTTATTTGCATATGAGGCCATGAAAACCAGAGTACCAATTTTAAATAATAATTAAATCATTAAAGGCAACCGAATTAATGGCTTTTATAATATGTGTGGCAAAATGTAGCAGTTAGTGCGGCTGCCTGTTGCTCCATCTTACTTCATGGGGAAAACTAAACGCGGGTTATTCTGGTTATACCCAATTCGTTTGCGGATAGTTCTCTACTTTTTTTTGCAAACATTTAGTTTGGCTACTACGGCTATTATGGAAACATAAAGAAATGTCATGCATAAAAATCTATATAAATATGCTTGACTACTATAAAATTCCTCAAACAATAATATTTCTTGCAAAAACGCTGGCCAAATAACCTACAATCATATCGCACAATTGGTCCATTTCAAAAGCTATTCTGTGTTAAATGTTATTAGGAGGAGTTTTGCTTGATTTGAGTAGGATGTGTTTTATGTTAGTACACGATTTTCTATTTAATAAAAATATTTCCCTTTTTCTTCTTCCTCTTTATGGTTTTCTTAAACAACTTAAAATAAATCCCTTTTTATTCGCGATTCTCTTTACAAAGCAATCAGCCTGGTCTTGCATTGGTGCTCTGCCCAAAGTTCTTCAAGCTGCGCACGATTACTTTGCCTTTCCGATGGCGGTGTGTTATCTGCTGATGCGTTTGTCGGGGATAGTACGCCTGTCTGCAAAGAAACAATACGAGTATTTAAAATTTTCAGTTCATCAACAATATAGCGACACTACAAACCTTCGTTGCTATCTTACGTGGATCGAGATTTAAGCCAATATTTTGCATACCTTTTGCCAATTTCGATAAAGGACTCACCACCATTGTCCGCGATAAGGGACTCGCCAATTGTTTTAATTTAATAGTATCACTTGGCGCACTACCTAGTGGCAGGTTGAGTTCTATGGCTGCTTCACTGTTTGTATGAAATCAAATGAATATTGCAGGTTGTAATCTTTATTTCATTTGATATCTTTAATGTTTGTCTTTTATAACATCTTTAATGAGCAAAGATTGTTTGCAAAATATTTATGTGATTGCTACAATGGTTCATAAGGCACAAATCGCAATTGTTTTACTTAATGAGTAAAGCCATGGTGTACATATAATTCATGCCAAAGCCTAAATTATTTTAGGATATATCTAAATTAGGTATTTTTTTTTCTAAATAAAACCAAGAATAGTACTAAACGATATCATATTCCCTTTGCAAATTGAGCAATCAATGAATACACATATGTATATAACCATACATAAACGATTATACATAGGATAACTACAACAGACTTCGAGATTCGATTACAACAATAAATTTAGCTGCTAAATGTGTTGTCTTAGCACTAAAGGCAAGAAACGTTCTTATAAAAAAAAATTACAAAGATATGATTATACAAATATACATATACCAACTCAAAGCTTCCATCTAGCCACCAACAATGGTAATATTCATGCTCATCAACAATAAAATACCGACCTGGTACGCTCTGCTGGTCCATCGTGCTGCTGTTCGTCACCGTCGGCTTGTACGCATATTTGCGGATTTGGCGTAATCGGTCGTACAGGTGGTGCGTTCTCTAGCAGCCCGGAGGGCATTGTGACATGGTCGGTAACCGACGATATTGAAATAGTATAAACATCTTCACTATTTTTAGCCATGCTATCTTTTTGCATTAAACAATCCATATTTTCTGCTGAAGGTTGTTCGCCATCTTGCGTGTTGCCCATTACAATACCAACGGAAGGCAAGAAGTCATTTTCATTGAATCCTGACTTTCCAGCTGCTGCGTTGGTTGCGGCGATTGCCAAGTCTACATCCGAATCCAGTTCGGGCTCATAAATGCTGCTGTCATTCTCATCGGTATCGGTACTACTATGTGAATTGCTTTGGGCTCGTCCAACCGAAAACACTGCTTTTTCAGCTTCCACCGCTTGATCGATTGATGTTTGTGATTGCCGCATAACCTGTGGGTTTATTTTGGCTAATTCATTCGTTTGCTTTTGTGCGTTTGAATTTATATTGGAATTTTTATTTTTATTTGGATTGAGAGACTGTCCCAATTTGGAGAATTGGCCAGCAACATTAGATATTGCTTTTGAACTAAATTGCACGAGTTGGGATTCGGAGAGATTTCGCGGCATACCCTAAAATATATGATAATGTTATGTGTGTTAGAAGGGGGTATTGTAATACACTTGCCTTTGGTACGTCAAGCAATGGATTTCTACTTTTGCGCCGCTGCAATACGCCGCCGGTGATGTAGCGTACATCGGTTTTGCCGATATTATCTAATGCTATGCGAAACATCTCAACGATGGCCATGAGAGATTCTGTAAACAGTAAAAAGAGCCGAATTAGGTAAATGAAAGTTCAAGTATTTTCATAAAATAAATCTGTGTGTGTAAGTCTTGCTAATCTGGCCTATCATTCTTACCCATAACTTCCTCCTGTGTCTTGATCACATAAACCATATTATTGAAGAAGCGTATGTTGGCCGAACGAAACATATGGAAATAGCCGTCCACACCTTCCACACTGTAGTTCAGGCGCAAGCAGAGCAGCGCTGGCGCTGAGCCTTGAAACAATTTGGTCTGCTGATACATGCCTAACTCGATCAGCGTAATATTTTGCAACTGAACCTTTTCGAAACGTACAATTTTATCCAAATGTGAGTCATATTCGGCAACAATGTAGCAATCGTCTGTGAGCAGCAGAACCGTGTCAACGTCCGTTTCATTAAGATCACCCGTACTAGGGGTAAGAGTTCCAATATTAGCAAACCAAAATAAAAAAATATGTACAAAGATTTTATTAATATATATGTACTCACGTCGGATCGGCATCGATGAAGCCCCATGAGCCCACTGGATATTGTGCTGAACCTAGCAGCAAGCGCCGACAATCCTCCACCAACAGCTTGGCTTGTTCGGCACTTTCCAATGCATCTGTTTCATCGGGTGCCGCCTGTCCGCCCAACGCGTTCAGTGACTCTGCAGAAACTTGATTTCCGAGCATAAGATCGATGGTGGCTTGACGATAAGAATCTTTAAAACGCGCGAGATAATAACTGAAATTCAATCACAAGTAATAAAAAGCATTTTACAAATGAGTAAGGTAAGTGTGTAAAGTGTATGCGGGCAAAAAGAGGAAAAATCGAATACAAAGCGCATGCAATCAAGGGGTGAATTTGTGCTTTAAAATTATAACCAAAAAATATAAAAATGGAAAGGCAGTAAACCAAACTCCAAATAAAAATCAAAACAAAAATACCTTTTCAAACGATAGTAGTAAGACAATGGAAACAAAAGGAGCAACAAAGTTAAATAAAGAGCGAGTTTTCGACTTCTTTAGTGGCTTATCGCGAGCGGCGCACCTTGCGTTTACGATATTTTCCAAAAAATGTAATTCCGGACCGAGCACACCGGCGTGATAGTAACCGCGTGTAGGCGCCGGTGTAGACGGGCAGAGAATGTGTAGTATTGTCTTCATAACTTCATCCTCTTTCAATTGATTGGCCTCGACCAGCTTGCCTTGCATTAAATCAATTATGCATTGCCGGAAGGAATCAGCGAAATTTTGTATGAGGAAACTACGAAGAGCGAATGTTTAAAGATATTTGTTTAGAAATTACGCACTGAGTTGTTGTTTTTTATATTGGCTTAGTGTAACGATTTCTTTGTTTAAAGTAGAGAAGTGTGTTAAAAATGCACAAACTGTTACTAAGAAATTGAATTAAAACAACATAATGAAAAAAAAACAAAAAAAAACACATAACTGTGACAGAGTGCGACACATTTTTTTTAAGAGATAGAGAGAGAGAACAGAGAGCAAGTGTTATGGTACTCGAGTTGGCAGATGGCAAACAGCATAAATTACAAATAAAAAGTTCCAAGTTGCGCCCGTAAATTACTTAAACTAAAAACAAACTGCAAAGTAATACTAGCAACTTATTACGGGAATCTTAAATTTAAAAGGCATAACAAACAAAAAACTTAACTGACCGATTTGCTGAATTCATGCCGTCTTTCATCATACCGCTTATCTTGCGTTCACCGGTTCGCGTATAATCGCCCTGTAAACACAAGAAAATAAAATTTAATAAAATATCAAGGACGGAAAATATTTTCTAAAACCTTCAGCGCATTTGTGCCCGCATACTGTCGACTAATTATATCGCCATTGTTTGCCCACAATATCATAAACGGCGATTTCAATTGCTCTGGAATGGGTGAGTATGGTGGTGATAAACCCAATTTAACTAGCTGTGATTCCAGCACAGCCTTGCCTATTGCTGTCTCTACGACATTTGTGCGATCCAAGCAGTCCATACAATTAACACGAAATACTGATTTTTGATTACATATAACACCACGCTGATCACGCCAATGAAAACCCATAGCGCCTGCTTCGGGTGCAAGCGCTTCAATAAGTGCGGAAACATTTTCAAAACGCATACCGCGACTGCAATTGATAGAAAAAAATATATATATTAATCAGGAATAATACGAGGCTCATTAGATGTGCAGCTACTCACCAGTAATCATGGAAATCGAAAGTAACATATATTAAGCGATCATTATTGTATTTTATCACATGTCTTGCATAAGCATCACCAATAAGTTTCTCCTTGCCGCTTTGCTCGACCAAATTGACAATACAAACACCATCGTATAGCGATATTTCTTTGGTAAAATGTAGTTCGAATGCCTCCTGCGTTTCTTGCTCGCCTGTAACGAGATAGACGAATGGAGTTGATATTTTCAAACAATCACACTTGCCGCTTACCCCTGTCCAGGCGTGGTGGTGGCCTGTATTTATAGCCGGGTTGACTCCAATAGACTGGTACCGAACCGCGAATTTGCGTAAAACTCAAGTGATGATGACGAAATGACAATATTTGCTCGGTTTCAACGTAATTAGCGCAATCGCCCTGTTCATCTACGCCCCTTCGCTTATATCTGCAAACAAAAAAGGAAAAAAAGAAAAATATCTTACAGCTTTATTACACTCAACTCAAGTAGGAGCCAACATCTAAACACTTACCTCGTGCCCGCGCGATATCGTGACCGGCGCGACACTAGCGCCAATGTTAAGCATTCATTACCTATCACGCAAGGTTCGACTTGCACGAATCCTTGTATAATCGGCAATACCCACGTATTGTCCTACAACAAAGAAAATTTCAAGCATTTACATATTATTAATGCAGTAATGAACGGATGCCAACTAGGAAAGTTTATATACTTTGGAACGAATTTCCATCATTCCTTGTCAATTTTGGTCTGAAGACATACCAAAATTTAAATGGGATCTCCGAAATTCGATCCAAAAAAGATCATACTCCTGCCCGGTCGGAAGCATCAACAATAAAAAAACAAGCTTACTTTAAGTTTCAAAATATCGGCAATCATATGCATATTCCAAAAGAAACGCTCATCGTATTGCCGTTTTTGGTCGCCAGCACCACTCTGCCGCTGCAAATTGTTGGTGATGTCGCTGTCGAAACTAAAGTAAAAGCTATCCGTTTCATCAAAAATCTTATGCAGCTCCTCTGTAATGCGCTTCGCAATGCGCAACGGATCACGTATGCCCACAGAAGACTTCATTTGATTGGAAGCCAACGCGGCGGCTTGCTGGGTGGTATTCTTAATAGTGCTGCCGGCAATTTTGACAGCACCCCAAGTTTTATTCATTAGTTGAGCACCCTCAAAAAGTTTTGTCTTGGCGACAGGGGTGTTGCCGGTGCTGCTTGTAGTAGAAGCATTCGACGAGGGTGAATGTGTGGGTGTGCTGTTGGCGCTCCTGTAAAAAAAGATGAAATTTTGAAAAGTTTTAACTATTTTCTGATTTAGTAAGAATAATATGTCCCTTAATTACTTGCCTCGAGTGCCGGGTGCAGGAAGTTAATACTGTATCTGGTTCATCAGCGCTTAATATGCAAATCGATTTGATTTTATACACAAGACTGGGTGCATGAAGAACGCCAACGGGTGTAGCTTCCTTCACTATCACCAAATGCGGTTCGTATACATTTGGCAAACTAATAACGCCCACAATGCCATGTGAAATACCAATACATTCAATATCATCCACAGAAGAGAGGTCCCAACCTGAGAAGATAAAAGCGAAATTCATTAACTGATAAAATTAAATGGAATATGTAAATTTAAACACATTTAAAATAAAAGCTTGTAAACACGTTATTTATGACGTAGTTTCAACGCGTTTTCAGTACCTAAACTACCAGCCGTGAACGTACTGCTCGTATTGTGTACCGAATTACGAGACGAGCACTACGTTCAGGACCGTTATAATCCGAAATATGTATTTTCATGTGACGAGTTGCTCTCTCAAGACTGTTACGGTTCGAGCCCAGATTTTGTTATGTATCATACTACGAATAATAATCTTAAAAATTCTATATCAGTATACACAAACACAATCACTACGTGTTCATTACAATTTTGACGGCTGTTAATTTTACTTATTCAATGTTACGCCTATTTGTTTATTTATTTTTCTTTTTAACCAGTCGCTTGTGAGGCGGTAACCAGTTGTCGCCTTTAATTAAAGAGGTTTACCTTTGTTGTTGCTATATGTATAGTTATTACTACGTAAATATTTAAAGTGTAAATTTAACATTTAGGAGAGAGAAGTTTGCACAAGAAGCACATTCACTCACCCCATACAGGCAAAGCACAATTTTTGTGCCATTAACCTGCCTGCAGGGAATCAAGGACAATGTATAGAATGATAACCAAAGCACACTAGCACATACTCGTTTGCTTAAGAGCACTTAAATGCATATGCCACGAGCAGCAAAAGCATGTAGCTTAGATGTGGATAATGGCTAATGGAGAACATAAATTGGTCATAACGATTTTTGCAAATCTTGTTCCCTTTATGCACCCAAATGCAAGTAGATACAACTTTCCGACAAAAATGTACAGTGCTTGCACTTCATATTGCTTATCCCCTACGCATGTACGTATGTATTATGTACGCATGTATATCCCGTGCCAAGAACCAGTTGGTTTTCTGGCTTTCTTCCAACGCAGAAATCTAACATAAAAAAAAAAAATGAAAAATAAATTTCCCTCTGCACAAGTATTTGCATTGGGACAAAAGACCATAGAGCAAATATTAACTATTATGGATTCGCATTACAAAGACTAGAGTGTCAAGAGTCATGGTCAAGTGACTCATATGTATGTATGTACATATGTATGTAGCTGTGTCAACACTACAAAATGTGGTAAGTGGAACATGCATGAAATGCACTAAAAGAAATGCAGCATCCCAAAAGATAATTTGGGTAGGCCTTCCTAAGTAAATCCATTCTAAGAGGCCTACCCAAGAAGGGCTGAAAAAAGTGTTTCTTACATGCCATCTAGAAGGGTTTATCCATTTACAATTTACGCGAATGCATAAATTTATAATAACATAAACATATACATATATAAATTTTCTTATATAACACGTAATTTTTAAGCAAAAAACAAAACCGACTTCAACCGTTCCCACGACAGTCGGGTCTACGTAACCGGAACGACCCAGATAGATATATATCTGGCCAAGGACTGCCACCACTCCAGCAACACTCCCCAAAATCTCTTTGGGGAATTTGTATGCTGTTACAACAACAACAACAACCGACTTCAACTCTCATATAAAAATTTAAGAGTACTGTTGATTTCTTCATGATCCAATGATCGATACTAAACCAAATTAGTATGGGGCCACCTCTGAGTTACCAACTGTCCTTTAAAAAAAGAATTATAGAAATCAGTTAACGTGGTCCAACGTTATGCGGTAACATACACAAAAAAATATATATATATGTATACACTATATTCCCACAAATTGATAACATTCTGTTTTTAGAAGTCGGTTAAAAACTATTTATTTTTCATGTTCTTGGGTATAAATATAAAACAAAAATACTAGATAAAATTATTCATTTCGCGTAGACAGTAAAGTAAGTTATATGATCGAAAAACATTTTAATCAAAACCATGAACAAAAATTTGACCCAAAAATATAAAAATAAAAACTGTTAAATTTTATGAGGAAAATAAAAGTCCACATTTAGCGGTTAAATTTTGATTTTTATTATAAAGATAATAACTGTCCCTTATGCAGTCTTGAAGCTAAGCAGCATAAGTTGATTTCGACTTTGACTAAGCAATATGTTTATCGAAGCCTTTGATAGAAATGAAAGATTCATTAAATATACATGCAAATAGCGCTACGTATCAACACGGACGCGTAGAAAGGTTAGATGGAGCTTTATTTTGAAAAGAACTACTTTAGCATACTTCGATTACATATCTACTAACTTTTAAAAATAGAGGATTTTATGCTGACAATTTATTTTTCCCAAAAAGTGCATATAAAATATGTATGTAAACATGTAATGCGCAACGTTTGTTTAACACTCGTAAACCTGCAAGTAAGTATGTAGCCGAGTTAAAGGTGAATAAACTCAGGGTTTAAACCAAAATAAATTGTCATATATGTATGCACATGAGTCATAATGTGGAAAAAGATGTCACAGCATTATATGTAAATAATACCCAACGACTAGCTTTCAATATCCAAACAAGTGTCGACATTAAGCAGTGTTTTGTAATTGTATTGGCTGGTAGAACCATAGACCAGCAACCTTACTCCTAAAACAGATAAGTAATTATAATTATTATATGTAGTAAGTACATTTGAACGTGCACGCTGCGGTGGGGGCAAAATATGAATACAATAACAAACGACTGGAAAACTTCTATTGTGACAAAAATGAATGTACTTTTCGTGCGCTCAAATCAGCCAATCTAAACGCAAAATGTATATTTACACCCTCTCCACAATGCTTGTTTTACGTTCATGGAAGGGGAACCCTAACAAAGCATAGTCAGATAAACAATAGTGCCTGCCTTCCTAGCTATAAGCGACAGCAGCATGCGGAATTGAAGGTCGCCTCAATAATAATCAGAATGATGCGGGGGAGCGACGGCCATAAACGGGTAAAACGAATTGAAGAAATCCTGATTTCGCGTGTAATTGTAATATGTACACATACATATGTAAGTATATTAATCAATGGAAGTTTCATTAATGCGCATTCATTGACTCCAAGCCTAAATGCAATGCGTTATTCACGGAACGCCTCCAAAACGAGTATGCTTATCAATAAAGTAATAATTGATTGGTTTACTACTTTACAGGCTAATTTGTTCATATTTACCTGCTTTGATTGTAAATTCGGATGTCTTGCGATGCCACCACAAACTCTTCTCGCGTTTCACGAAAATGTAATAATTATCAGTCTGGAACACTTCCATTTCAACCACGCCCAATTTAAACTACACTATTCTTAATTCAATTATTATGTATTTTCACTTTTATCCCTTCAACAAAGAAGTTTTCCTGGAATCAGACAGTCAGAAATTTTAGCGAAACGCCAGAAAAAATTGCTATGAAACTGAAGTTAGCTGAAATTCAGTAACATGGCGAAATGCCAAATATCAGCTGAGCACCAGAGCTGTCGTATCTAGTGGAATTTTTCCACATTATCTATTAGGGTGAGGTGAAGCTACGGTCCCCACAAACTTTCTGAATGAAGTTTCCCAGAACGTAAATACCAAAGAACGCAAATCTACTAAAAGCAAACGTTACCAAAGAAGATAAATTTATAAGGGGAACTCGTTACTCTGAAAATGTGCCGCGCTGATTTTGACCGTATCTGAAACGTTTGCAACAGGAATTCGTCTCCGTTTTGACTCTGTCCGCGGCAGATTTTTTATTTTCGCCTTGAATACGGAAAACAGAAATCGTTAAATACTTAAAATAAATATTTAAAAATAAAAATTAAATAAATATTTAACGTTCTCTGGTTTCCCCTTCTTTTAGATTTACCAAAGAACGTTCCTAAATCGTTCCTAAATAAAACATGCCACATCAAAGAGCTTAAATAAAAAATAACGTTATCCAACACTTTTCTTCAGCCATTAGGAATTGCACGCAGATAAGAAGAAGACCTATCAGCTGATGCATGCAAAACAATCGGTAATACGCGGATTTTTGCAGCAGTGATGGCATTGAATAATTTAAAAAAGTTTCATGTTTCATTGAAAATTTTAAATACCCGAGGATTATTGCGCTCACTTAATCAGTCAATTCGCGAACAACCGCAAACAAGAAGCTATGGCGATGAAAACAACAACAACAATAAAGGAAATTCGCAGGACTATCGAAGAAAGTCTTGCAGATCCAGCTTCCTGCCAATTGCCACTATTACTGCAGTATCTGCATACCTAGCATACGATCACAGGAAGTCTATTATACCACATGTGTCTGCTTTTACATTGCCCCCACTGTCTGGACGTCGCAACCAATATAATTTCCTTGCGGACGTTGTACATGCATGCGCACCGTCAGTGGTGTACATAGAGATAAAGGACATGCGACAGTTTGATTACTATACCGGCAAACCCGTCACGGCTTCAAATGGCTCTGGATTCATAATCGATTCCGATGGACTCATATTGACAAATGCCCATGTTGTCATCAATAAGCCACACACAATGGTACAGGTAAGGCTAAACGACGGACGGATATTTCCTGGCGTAGTGGAAGATATAGACCAAACATCAGATCTGGCCACAGTGCGTATCGATTGTAAAAATTTGCCAGTAATGGCACTTGGGCAAAGTTCTACACTGCGTTCAGGCGAATGGGTTGTGGCGCTGGGTAGTCCATTGGCATTGAGTAACACAGTGACTGCTGGCGTAGTTAGTTCAACACAACGTCCCTCACAAGAATTGGGGCTAAAAAATCGTGATATAAATTATATACAAACGGATGCTGCTATTACATTTGGAAATTCGGGCGGCCCACTAGTGAACTTAGATGGCGAAGCTATTGGGGTTAACTCAATGAAAGTCACCGCAGGAATTAGTTTTGCCATACCCATTGACTATGTTAAACTATTTCTTAAAAGAGCTGCAGAACGACGCAAACAAGGTGTCAGCAGGATGGATTATCCTGCCAAACGCTATATGGGCATAACAATGCTGACACTAACTCCCGACATACTCTTCGAACTAAAAAATCGGACGCAAAATGTACCCAGCGACCTGCAACATGGCGTGCTTGTGTGGAAAGTAATCATTGGCTCGCCGGCGCATACGTAAGTATTTTTTTTATACATAAATATACGTTTGTTGATATTTGCAAGAACATCTTAAGTCTATCTTTAACGTACAAATATGCCAGTTGTTGAAAACAAAAAAATTTTAAAAGGGTGTGAATGGCGATAAAATAATTTAATAGGTTTGGTAGAAAAATTGAGCAAAGTTTCAACTGTCAGCGTATATCAAATAAACTCTAAAACTTACTTGTGGAACGCGTATGAGTAACTCGAAGTGGTTTCGAGTAGCTTCTGTATTCTTCATATATTAATAGGTTTGGTCGACATATGCTATTTCGTTTGTCCGTTAAAGACACACTTAAGTTGTTCTTTCAAATGTCAAGGCACGATATGACTAAATAGTTATTCCTTTTATATTCAGTGGCGGTCTCTATCCTGGTGATATTGTTACGAAAATAAATGACAAGGACATCAAGAACTCGTCAGATGTTTATGAAGCTCTAGCTGATAAAACAAAATCGCTCGATATAACCATTTTCCGTGGTATGAAGAAAATGACCGTAAAGATTGTGCCTGAAGATCCTTAAGAACGGTTTAGTATAAGACACTGTTGCACTTTACCGCAAAAGAATTTTGCAATGTTCTGGTATGAAAAAACCTTCAAAGTTTAGCCGCACTGCCTACAGAAAGCCAGCTGCTAAAAAGCCGCCGTAAGAATTAGTTGATATTAGATACATATAACAAAAAAATTTAATTTAAGGAAGCATTTCATGTAAGAAAACAGCCAAACTT